>NC_091266.1:16987196-17290227 GCF_042477335.2 Ovis canadensis
AGCCTGGCATTTCACATGATGTACTCTGCATATAAGTTAAATAAGCAGGGTGACAATATACAACCTTGATGTACTCCTCTTCCAATTTAGAACCAGTCCATTGTTCCATGTCTGGTTTTAACTATTGCTTCTTCATCTGTACAAGAAGGCCATCTGCAAGTAAGAGAGAGAGGTCTTGGAAGAAACAAAATGTGCTGACACTTTGATATTGGATTTCTAGCCTATAGGACTATTAAAAAATAACAAAAATATTCTATTGGTTAAGCCATCCAAAATGAAAGTCACTCAGCCGTGTCTGACTGTTTGTGACCCCATGGACCATACAGTCCATGGAATTCTCCAGGTCAGAATATTGGAGTGTGTATCCTATCTCTTCTTCAGAGGATCTTCCCAAACCAGGAATCAAACTTGGGTCTCCTGCATTGAAGGTGAATTCTTTGCTAACTGAGTATCAGGAAGCCCCTTTGTTACGGCAGGCCCAGCAAACTAATGCCATCTCATTTTTTAAAAAATATTTTCCCGGTCAAATAAGAGCATCCAATTTTACCCAAAGGGTGCTAAATTTTACCTCTGCTTTATTGAATCATATTTTACCAAACTAGCTCTATAATTTGGCATCAATTTGTCAAGGCATGCAATTTTAACTCACTAGTTTTAAGTTAAGTGTCATATTTTTAATATGATTATAGATTCAGCTTCAGTTGTGAAAATAATATGGAGAAATCTTGTGTATACTTTATGGAGTTTCAACAAATGATAACAATGCAATATATGTCACACCAGGATATTGGCTTTAATTTACTCAATATACAGAACATTTTGATCAACATCTGCCCATCATGTTGCCCCATACTCAGTTCCTTCCCAGGAAGTGAGTTATTTCCTTCCTTAAACACTGAAAGCACTGGTTTGTTTTTCATTTCTTTAATTTTCTCACTTCAAGGATGATATACCAATGGAATCATGCTATGTATAACTTATGGATATTGGTTTTCACTCAGTATAATTTCTTGGTGATTCATCAAGAAATACATCAAGGTTTTTATGTATATCAATAGTATATTCCTTTATATTGCCAAGTAGTATTTCATGCTGTGATATGTTTGAATTTGCTTGCTTTGTTGAAGAACATCTAGGTTATTTCCAGCTTTTCCTTAATTATCAGTAGAGTTTCTATAAGCTATTGAGTATAGATTTTCATGTGAATAAGTCTTCATTTCTCTACAATAAATGACCAGGGATGCAACTGCTGGTATAGTAGCTACATATGTAGTTATTTAATCTTCCAAACCGTTTTTCCAGAGTGGCTATGCCATTTTATATTCCCATCAACAATGTCTGAGTGATCTGATTTCCCTGCCTCATGTCTGGCATTTTGATGTCACTATTTTCTGTTTTAGTCACCTAATAGGTGTATAGTGATACCACATTATGAGTTTATTTTTCGTTTCCCTTTTGTCTAAGGATATTGAAGTCTTTTCACGAGCTTCTTTGCCATCTGTATATATTCTTTGGTGAAATGCCTTTTTGTGTCTGTTGCCCTTTTTCTAATTGGGCTGTACGTTGATATTGTTATTGAATTTCAAAAAGTATTTATATATCAAATATCATAGTTATTAGTCCTTTGTCAAATATGCAGTTTAAAATATTTTCTCCCAGTCTGAAGCTTATCTTTACAGAAGGAGGCTTATCTTTACAGAGATCGGGGGATGATTGAAATAGGTGAGGGGTATAAAGATGTACAAACTTCCAGTTACAATAAATGGGTCTTGGGATGAAATGTACAGCATGATGAATGTAGTCAATAATAATGTATTGTCTTTGTATGGTGACAAAGATGGTCAAAAGGTACAGACTTCCTTATAAAATGAATAAAATACGACTAGCATGATTAATGGCAATGGCACCCCACTCCAGTACTCTTGCCTGGAAAATCCTGTGGACGGAGGAGCCTGGTAGGCTGTAGTCCATGGGGTCGCGAAGAGTTGGACAGGACTGAGCGACTTCCCTTTATTTCTTCTCTTTCATTCATTGGAGAAGGAAATGGCAACCCACTCCAGTGTTCTTGCCTGGAGAATCCCAGGGACGGGGGAGCCTGGTGGGCTTCCGTCTATGGGGTTGCACAGAGTCGGACATGACTGAAGTGACGCAGCAGCAGCAGCAGCAGCATGATTAATACAAAGAATATTACTACATGTTATATATGAAGATTGTTTAGAGAATAAAGCACAGAGTTCTCATTACAGGGAAAATTTTTTTTATTTTATTTTCTATCTATGCAAAATGCTGGATGTTCATTAAACTTATTATGATAATCATTTTATGATGTTGATAAAGTTAAATCATTATACTGAATACCTTAAACTGATACAGTGATGTATGCTAATGAAATTCATTAAATATATAGAAAAGAAGAAAGATTCTTCTAGATCTTTGAAAATTTTATCATGGCATGACAGTCCTATTAATGAGTTTAGTCAGTATATGCTTTTATGCCTAAATTCCCTGAACAAAGGTCTTAGTATAGGAGAAAATATTAGATACGGGGAAAACTTAAAAATTATGATATAAATTATAAATATAAAGCTGTCAAGTACTTTTGACATAGGAAAGATTATTTTAATAGCATAATAAGATTCTTCAAGACCTTTATATATTAGAAGATAACATGAGTCCTCTTCCTTGGAATTCAAAGATATTCCTCTTTGAATATCATTTTACCTTTGAGTCAATGTTAAATCATAGTTTAAGCATCCCATTTACTACTTGATGTTAATTGAAAATATTTTATAATGTCAACATCTAGCACAATATATGTATTTTAACAAAATAATTTTATTATATGAAATTATTTCTATTTCACTTGAAATTTTATTGGTAATGACTACACTGCTAATCAACAATTTCCAGTATCTATTATCATAGCATTTTATATTCTGTCATTTATGATGTAAGAACTGTTTATATTGATTAATTTGTTTAATTTTTGCATCACTGAATATACCCATTTGGTCATAAATTATTTAGATGTACTTTTAGTTTTTCCATAGCTAATATCTTATTTAGAACTTTTGCATCTGTACTTACTAAGTTTGTAATTCTCCTTTCTTGGTAATACATTTGTCAATATCAGATAGTGTATTAATTCTAGATATTGTCTCATTTATATAACATCAAAATTATGTATTTTTAGAGAATCTGATTACATTGCATGTCTTTCTTGCTTTTTTCTTAAATAATTTTACCCAAGGATATAAAATTTGAAACATATTAAGTGATAACAGTCATAAGAGAGAGAGCTAAAGTGTTTTGAGGAGCACAAAAAGGTAGCATTTAATTTTAACAATGTGTGAATCATTACATATTGTACATTTACAATGTTGTACATACTGTAAATAAATTTCAAGTGCTAATCATTTTTGAGGAAGTAGGTCAGGAAGAAAAATAGTGACATGTGAGAACAAGGGGAGGTTGTCCTTGGCCTGCTTTAAGTTTGAAATTTATCTGCATTGTTACTGTAGATTTCTGCCAAACTTTTGTACTCTAGTATGTTCTCTGACAGTAGTTATTCAGGGTCAGAACTTGCCTGATTAGAAATAAAGGAAATAGCCAGTTAACATCTAAATATGTCACTCTTGCAAGATTTGCTTAAGCAGAAGGGACCAAGAGCATTTATTGCCAATTGGAAATTCGCCACGAATTTTCTCAAGTGTTGCAAATCCCAGCTAATTAAATTTTAAGTAAGGGAATTGAATTAAGTGTTTTATATCATAAGGACACTGCTCAGTCCAACATAAGGCAGTCATTTTTTTAACTTTGACCCAAGCGACCCATAGAATTAATGACGCTTACAAAAATTGCTTATTCTTTCTCTTCCAGTTCCAAAGAATATTGACTATATGATTATCTCAATTGTATCACATGACAGTAGTAACAAAAGTGAGAAAACATTGAGAGATAATTAATTGAAGATTAGAATAGCTGGGTGTATCTTTTTAAAAGATCACCTTGGGATAAGATTTACCAATGTAGACAATATCAGTTCAGTTCAGTCGTTCAGCCGTGTCTGACTATTTGCAATCCCAGGAACTGCAGCATGCCAGACCTCCCTGTCCATCACCAACTCCAGGAGTTCACTCAAACTCATGTGCATTGAGTCAGTGATGCCATCCAGCCACCTCATCCTCTGTCATCCCCTTCTCCTCCTGCCCTCAATCCCTCCTAGCATCATGGTCTTTTCAAATGAATCAACTCTTCGCATGAGGTGGCCAAAGTATTGACGTTTCAGCTTTAGCATCAGTCCTCCCAATGAACACCCAGGACTGATCTCCTTTAAGATGGACTGGTTGGATCTTCTTGCAGTCGAAGGGACTCTCAAGAGTCTTCTCCAACACCACAGTTCAAATGCATCAATTCTTCGGTGTTCAGCTTTCTTTATAGTCCAAGTCTTACATCATTACATGACTACTGGAAAAATCATAGCCTTGACTAGATGGACCTTTGTTGGCAAAATAATATCTCTACTTTTTTTTTAAATTTAATTTTTACTTTATTTTACTTTACAATACTGTATTGGTTTTGCCATACATTGACATGAATCCACCACGGGTGTACCTGTGATCCCAAACATGAATCCCCCTCCCACCTCCCTCCCCACAACATCCCTCTGGGTCATCCCCGTGCACCAGCCCCAAGCATCCTGTATCCTGCATCGGACATAGACTGGTGATTCGATTCTTACATGATAGTATACATGTTTCAATACCATTCTCCCAAATCATCCCACCCTCTCCTTCTCCCTCTGAGTCCAAAAGTCCCCTATACACATCTGTGTCTTTTTTGCTGTCTTGCATATGGGGTCATCATTGCCATCTTTCTAAATTCCATATATATGTGTTAGTATACTGTATTAGGGTTTTTCTTTCTGACTTACTTCACTCTGTATAATCGGCTCCAGTTTCATCCATCTCATCAGAACTGATTCAAATGTATTCTTTTGAATGGCTGAGTAATACTCCATTGTGTATATGTACCACAGCTCTCTTATCTATTCATCTGCTGATGGACATCTAGGTTGTTTCCATGTCTTGGCTATTATAAACAGTGCTGTGCTGAACATTGGGGTATATGTGTCTCTTTCAATTCTGGTTTCCTCGGTGTGTATGCCCAGCAGTGGGATTGCTGGGTCATATGGTAATTCTATTTGCAATTTTTTAAGGAGTCTCCATACTGTTTTCCATAGTAGTTGTACTAGTTTGCATTCCCACCAACAGTGTAGGAGGGTTGAAATTAAAAGCTTCTCCACAACAAAGGAAAATATAAGCAAGGTGAAAAGACAGCCTTCTGAATGGGAGAAAATAATAGCAAATGAAACAGCTGACAAACAACTAATCTCAAAAATATACAAGCAACTTATGCAATTCAATTCCAGAAAAATAAACGACCCAATCAAAAAATGGGCCAAAGAACTAGACATTTCTCCAAAGAAGATATACGGATGGCTAACAATCACATGAAAAGATGCTCAACACTCATTATTAGAGAAATGCAAGTCGAAACCACAATGAGGTACCACTTCACACCAGTCAGAATGTCTGCGATCCAAAAATCTCTACTTTTTAATATGCTATCTAGGTTGGTCATAACTTTCCAAGGAGTAAGTGTCTTTTAATTTCATGGCTGCAATTACCATCTGCAGTGATTTTGGACACCCAAAAATAAAGTCTGACACTGTTTCCACTGTTTCCCTATCTATTTGCCATGAAGTGATGGTACCAGATGCCATGATTTTAGTTTTCTGAATGTTGAGCTTTAAGCCAACTTTTTCACTCCCCTCTTTCACTTTCATCAAGAGGCTTTTTAGTTCCTCTTCACTTTCTGCCATAAGGGTGGTGTCATCTGCATATCTCAGGTTATTGATATTTCTCTTGGCAATCTTGATTCTAGCTTGTGCTTCTTCCAGCCCAGTGTACAATTTATCCAGGGTCAAAATGTATCCTGAAACCAGATCTAGTTAATTGAAATATTCACATCCACCTTTAATGAAAAGTTTAAGTGGAAGGAGAATGATTGAGTTGACCTATAATGCAATAGAACAATTTAAAATATAATTTCAGAGAAAACAGCAACAACACGAAAGGATGTGCTAAGAAGCCAATCCATATCATGACCTATCCTAGCCCCTATTCCTGAACCCATTCTCATGAACACGTAAGTGAGCTCAAGGAAACAGCTGGTTCTAACTAGTGTTGAGTAAATTTTTAATAAGTAAATCAAAATTGTAATAAAAAGCAAATTAAAAACAGGCAAGCATTCAAACATTGTTTTGTAATGCATCTGTGTTTATGTGTGTGTATCCACATTTTTCTTTGTCTATTCATCTGTCAGTGTACATGAGTTGTTTACATATCTCAGCTATTATGAATAATGCAGCAATAAACACAGGAGTACAGACACTTCTTTGAGTTCTTATCTGAATTAGTCTGTGTACATATCCATAAGTGGGATTGCAGAATCATATGTTAGTTCAGTTGGTTTTTTTTGGAGGGGGGGATTTTCATATTGTTTTCCATAACTGTGGCAACATTTTACATTCCTACCAGCAGAGTACAAAAGTTGCAATTTCTCCACAATTTTGTCAACACTAATTATTATTGTTTTCTATAATAGCTATCCTACCAGGTGTATGATGATATCTCACTGTAGTTTTTATTCGGGTTTTCTTGATAAATGATGATGCGCATTTTTTTCATACACTTGTAGGCCATTTGTAAGTCTTTACGAAAAATGTCTATTTGAGTCCTTTGTGTGTTTTTTTTATTTGATTTTTTTTTCCTTTTCATTGAGTTGTAGTAGTTCCTTATATATGCTGAAAATTAATTACTTGTTAGGTATATGGTTTGCAAATATTTTCTCTCACTCCAAGATAGTTTGCCTTTTCACTATGTTGATTGTTTCCTGTGATGTGAAGGACTTTTTTTCTTGATATCTGTTTTTTTCTTTTGTTGTCTGTGGTTTTGGTGTAATATCCAAGAAATCATTGCCAAGCCAGTTTTCAAGAGGCTTTTATCTTTTTCCTGGGTTTGCAGTTTCAGATATTATGTTTAAATCTTTAATTCATTTTGAGCTGAATTTTTAATATGGTATCAGGGCAGTGTCCAATTTTATTTTATTTTGCTTCTTTTACATTTGGATATCCCCTTTTCAATAATTCTTTAAAATTCTTTAAATGTTCTTTAAGATATTCTCCTCCCTCCACTGTGTTATCATGGCATCCTTGACAAAGGTACAGTTGTAAGTTTATGCATGGGTTTATTTCTAGTCTCTGTGTTCTGTTCCATTGGTCTTTGTCTGTCTTTATGCAAATACCATATTGTTTTAATTGCTGTAGCTTTGGAATGTATTTTGAAGTCAGTGAGAGTGATGTCTCCAGATTTGTCCTTTCTCAAGATTGCTTTAGGTATTCTAAGTCTTTTGTGATTCCATATGAGTATTAGGGATATTTTATCTATTTGTATTTTAAAAATGGCATTGAGATTTTGATGTGCTAGCATTGACTCTGTAGATTGCTTTGGGGTAATACAAATATTTTAACAATATTAATTATTCCAATTTATCAACATGAAATGTCTTCATTTATTTGCTTCCTTCAATTTCATTCATTAGTACTTTTTAATTTATGTTATGTAGATCTTGCACCTCCTTGGCAGTTTATTCCTGTGTATTTTATTCGTTTGGATGCTATTGTAAGTGGAAGTTTTTAAAAATTACCTCTTCAGGTGGTTTGTTGCTAGTGTATAGAAATGCCTTTGCTTTTTGGATTTTTATTTTGTAATTTCCAACACTATTGGATTCACTGATTGTTTTTTTTTTTTTCTTTTGTGAAGTCTTTAGAATTTCCTATATATAGTATCACGTTATCTTCAAGTAGAGGCAGTTGTACTTCTTTCTTTCAACTTTTATGATTTTTTTTTATTGCCTAGTTACTTTGATTATGACTTCCAGTATTTTGAATAAAAGTGTTGAAAGTTGTCATCCTTGTCTTGTTTCTGATCTTAGAGGAAAACCTTTCAGTTTTTCACTGTTGACCATGATGTTAGCTATGGGTTTATCATGGCTTTATATGGCCTTTTTTAAAA
The DNA here is from genome assembly GCF_042477335.2 of Ovis canadensis. Lineage (NCBI taxonomy): Eukaryota > Metazoa > Chordata > Mammalia > Artiodactyla > Bovidae > Ovis > Ovis canadensis. Next base: position 16,995,335 of record NC_091266.1, read on the forward strand.
ATATTATAGTACATCCTTTCTATGCCTAGTTTTTTTTTTTAATAGATTTTATCATGAAAAGGTATTAAATTTTACCAACTACTTCCCCTGCATCTATTGAAATTATTATGTTATTTTATCTTTCATTCCTTTAATATGGCATATTTCATAAAATAATTTGTGTATTTTGTACAGTTTTCACATTACAGGGATAAATTACACTTGATTATAGTATATGAGCTTTTTAATACGCTGGTGAATTGAATTTAGTGGTAGTTTCCTAAAGGATTTTTGCATCTTTGTGTATGAGGGATATTGGTCTATAATTTTCTTTTCTCATATTGTCTTTAGTTTTGAGATCAGCTGGCCCCATAAAATGATTTTGGAAGTGTTCCCTGTTGTTAAAGTTTTTGAAAGAATTTAAGAAGAATTAGCATTCTTAGAATTCTTCATTTAATGTTTGGTGAAATTCACTAGTGAAGTCATCTGATTCTGGATTTTCTTTATTCAATAGTTTTTGATTACAGATTCAATCTATTCAAGTTTTTTCATGCTTTGGTTTTGGTACGTTGTGTGTTTCTAGGAAATTATCCATTTCCTTAGGTTATTCAGTTTGTTGGTATATAAATTTTGATAGTATTTTATGCTCCTTTTTATTTCTGTGACATCATTGTGATGTCTGCTCTTTCATTAGGCAAGTAACAGACTGAGAAGGCTTGTCATCTATGAATAGGGAAAAGGAAAATGATACAGACAAGGGCAGAGGAGCCCAGAGAGCAAAAAGATTCATGGCAAGTAGTTGTAAGAGGAAAAGTACTGGACTGTAACAGGGGACTGATGATATTTGCATGCTGGGACTTCAGAGTTTCTATGCTAATTATTGTGTGCCTACTGTTTTCTCCCTTATTAAATGGAAGTGTTTGTTGCTATTGTGCTATCTTTGACTTACCATTACTTGTGAGGTGTATTTGGGAAAGAAAATGTGTCTCTTTAGTATTAGGTATTTATATTGAGAGGAACCACCTGAGAAACTGAAGTTGCAGAGTTACCCTACAAAATGAATGCAATCGTATGCAAAAACCTGGGCCTTGAGTTTAAGTCTGATACCATACTAGATAAGATTTTAGGAAATGTGGAAAAGAAGTGAATATATTTTGCAGTAATTCCTTTCCTTGCAGACAGTTACTTCCTCATATTTTTGTTTGGTTTCACCTGATAATTATATAAATGAAATCATACAATATCTAGCATTTTGTGTTGTTTCTTTGTATTTTTAAAGACTGGTTTTTGTTGCTGCATATATTAATAGTTTGCAATTTTGATGGCTGAGTAGAATTCCCTTTTATGAATATATTGCAGTGTGTTTCAACCATTCTGCACTTGAGGGACGTTTAGTTGCAAAGCAAATAAATCCTAGGAATATTCTTTGCAAGTTCTTAATGCAAACATTAAAAATAGGAAAATCCAAATAGGAAAAGGAGTACATCAAGGCTGTATATTGTCACCCTCCTTATTTAACTTATATGCAGAGTACATCATGAGAAATGCTGAGCTGGAGGAAGCACAAACTGGAAACAAGATTGCCAGGAGAAATATCATAACCTCAGATACGCAGATGACACCACCCTTATGGCAGAAAGTGAGGAAGAACTAAGAGCTTCTTGATGAAAGTGAAAGAGGAGATTGAAAAAGTTGGTTTAAAGTCCAATATTCCAAAAACTAAGATCATGGCACCCAGTCCCATCACTTCATGGCAAATAGATGGGGAAACAGTGGAACAGTGTCAGACCTTATTTTGGGGGCTTCAAAATCACTGCAGATGTTGATTGCAGCCATGAAATTAAAAGAAGCCTCCTCCTTGAAAGGAAAGTTATGACCAACCTAGATAGCATATTGAAAAGCAGAGACATTACTGTGCCAACAAAGGTCTGTCTAGTCAAGGCTATGGTTTCTCCAGTGGTCATGTATGGGTGTGAAAGTTGGACTGTGAAGAAAGCTGAGTGCTGAAGAATTGATGCTTTTGAACTGCGGTGTTGGAGAAGACTCTTGAGAGTCCCTTGGACTGCAAGGAGATCCAACTAGTCCATCCTAAAGGAGATCAGTCCTGGGTGTTCATTGGAGGGACTGATGTTGAAGATGAAACTTCAATACTTTGGACAGCTGAAGAGAAGTGCTGAGTCATTTGAAAAGACCCTGATGCTGGGAAAGATTGAGGACAGGAGGAAAAGGGGACGACAGAGGATGAGATGATTGGATGGCATCACCAACTCAATGGACGTGGGTTTGGGTGGACTCTGGAAGTTGGTGATGGACAGGGAGGCCTGGCGTGCTGCAGTTCATGGGGTCACAAAGAGTCAGACACGACTGAATGACTGAACTCAACTGACTGGGAACATAAGTTTATATTTGTTTCATACATACTTAGGAAGTGTTGAGTCATAGGATAGATATCAGTTTCAATTCATAAGAAATGAACAGAGATTTTCCCCAAGTGATTGTTTTTTATTATCGTAGCAGCACTGTATGAAAATTTCAATGGTTCCAAATTACTATCAACAGTTGATCTTGCTGTTGACTTTAATTTTTGTGATTCTAGTAAGCATATAATGGTATTTCATTACGACTTAATTTGTGTTTTTTTTTTCTTGTATATTTGTTCTCATATGCATAGCACGAATTATTTATTTATTTCTGAGAAACTGCCCTCTCATAGCAGCAGGAATCATGCTTATTTTGTAACCCATTTGTCCACGGAATAGGACTATGCATTAACAGTTAAAGGCTGAATGACCAAATGAAAATTTAAAATAAGATTGATAGAAGAGTACTTATCCCTTTTCTCTAATGTGCTCATCCAGAATTCAGAGATTGCAGTATCGAATTCCAGCTCTGCCAATTTGCGAATGTGCACCATTAGACAAGCAGTTTGTTGTTGTTCAGTCGCTCTGTAATATCTGACTGTTAGCATCCCCATGGACTGCAGCACAGCACCATCTCCCAGAGCTTGCTCAAACTCATGTCCACTCTGTTGTCCCCTTTTCTTCCTGCCTTCAATCTTTCCCAGTAGCATCAATGTCTTTTCCAATAAGTCAGCTCTTTGTATCATATGACCATAGTATTGGAGCTTCAGCCTCAGCATCAATCCCTCCTGAATGAATATTCAGGACTGATTTCCTTTAGGATTGACTAGTTTGATCTCCTTGTAGTTCAACGGACTCTCAAAATAAGGCAAGCACTTATTTTGGCTAAATTTCCTCATATTTACAATAGTTATACTTTTTCCTTATTCTGTTCTTCCTTATTCTATTGCTACAAATAATATAAATTTTGTGAACAGTGACTGAAATTTATTAGCACTTAAATGTTTAAAAATGTATTTATATTTGCTGCATTATTATGGGGGACAAAGGGAATGAGTGAACTAGGAATACTTAATTTAAAAAGTCTCATAGACCCAGAATTAAGTTTCTATGAAATATAAATATGGGTTTAATTTTCTCAGCTACCACTGAGTAGAATGCATTTCATGGCTGTCAGTCCTGTTGCTGTTACTGCTGCCACAATTCTTGTTTTCCACTTACCAATATTCACAATAATTCTAATATGACTCAAGCATTTTCTCTCCCTAATTCTTTCTGATAACCATTTATTCTTCATCATCTCAATACACAGCAGTTGTTGCAAGCCCCAATTTTGTCACATCATGTGTCATTAACTCACTACTATCAACAGGAAAAAAAAATAGAGCTTGTTAGTAGTTTTATTACATTGATTACATGTTGAAATACTATTTTGGACATATTGGGTTAAGTAAAATATAATACTAAAGCTAGATTAACCTGTTCTTTTATTTATATTTTACTTTACATATTTAAATGTAGCTACTAGGAAGTTTGTTATACATGTGCCTTGCATTATGGATACTAGCTTTATAAGTGATTAAAACACTCTACTTCTGCTTCATTGACCACACTAAAACTTTTGACTGTGTGGATTACAACAAACTGTGGTGGGAAATTCTTTAAATATGGGAATACTAGACCACCTTGCCTGCCTCCTGAGACATCTGTATGCAGGTCAAGAAGCAGCAGTTAGCATCAGACATGGAACAATGGACTGGTTCCAAACTGGGAAAGGAGTACATCAAGGCTGTATATTGTCACCCTGCTTTTTTAACTTATATGCAGAGTACATCATGTGACATGCTAGACTGGATGAAGCACAAGTTGGAATTAAAAATGCTGGGAGAAATATCAATAATCTCAGATATGCAGATGACACCACCCTTATGGCAGAAAGTGAAGAGGAACTAAAGAGCATCTTCATGAAAGTGAAAGAGGAGAGTGAAAACTGGCTTAAAACTCAACATTCAAAATACTGAGCTCATGACATCTGGTCCCATCTCTTTATGGCAAATAGATGGGGAAACAATGGAAACAGTGAGAGACTTTATTTTCTTGGGTTCCAAAATCACTGCAGATGGCGATTGCAGCCATGAAATTAAAAAACGCTTATTCCTAAGAAGAAAAGCTATGACAAACTTAGACAGCAGAGACATTATTTTGCCAACAAAGGTCCATCTATTCAAAGCTATGGTTTTTCCAGTAGTCATGTATGGATGTGAGGTTTGGACCATAAAGAAAGCTGAGCACTGAAGAATTAATGCTTTTGAACTGTGGTGTTGGAGAAGACTCTTGTGAGTTCCTTGGACTGCAAGGAGATCCAACCAGTCAATGCTCAAGGAACTCAGTCCTGAATATTCATTGGAAGGACTGATAATGAAGCTTAAGCTCCAGTACTTTGCCCACTGATGCGAAGAACTGACTCATTAGAAAAGACCCTGATACTGGGAAAGATTGACAGCATGAGGAGAAGGGGACAACAGAGAGGCTGAGCTGGATGGATGGCATCACTAACTCTCTGGATATGAATTTGAGCAAGCTGTGAAAGTTGGTGATGTACAGGGAACCCTGGTCTGTTGCAATCCAGGAGTTGTAAAGAGTCTGACGTGACTGAGTGACTGAACTGAACTGAACTGAACTGAAAGCACTACCGTTTATATATATTTACCTTTCCAGTGAGATTTATTCTTTCACTTTTTTTTTTTTTGCTGCTAGTTTTTACCTCTTTTTTTCAAATTACATTTCTTATAGTAGAGATGGACTCCTTTAGTTTTGCTTGTCTGAAAGTCTCTTTAACTATTCAGCTCTGAATAACTTTGATGTATATTCTTGGCTAGCAGTTTTTTCTTTTAGCACTTTGAATATTTCATGATACTCCCTTCTCTTTCTACAACGTTTCTCCTGTGAAATCTCCTGACAGTCTTATGGAGTTTCTTTCATATGTATCAAATCGTTTTTCTCTCACTGCTTTTAAGAAACTCTCCTTGTCTTTAACTTTTGACATTTTAATTATAATGTGTCTTGATGAGTATCTCTTTGGGCTTATCTTGATTGGCATTCTCTGATCTTCCTGGATCTGGAAGTCTGTTTCTTTCCCCATTTTTAGGAAAGTTTTCAGCTATTATTTTTTTCAAATATGATTTCTGCCTCTTTCTTGCTCTCTTTTCCTCCTGGGAGTTCTTTAAATTGAGCATTAGTTCATTTGATTTTTTAAATTTTAATTTATTTATTTTACTTGGAGGCTAATTACTTTATAATATGGTATTGGTTTTGCCATACATCAACATCAGTCCACTACGGGTGTACATGTGTTCCCAATCCTGAACCCCCCTCCCACCTCCCTCCCCATACCATCCCTCTGGGTCATCCCAGTAGACCCTTAAGGTATTTCCAAATTTTTTTTCTTCTTCTTTTTTTTTAAATATTTATGTCTCATTCGATGAGTTCCAAGTACTTGTCTTTGAGTTCAAGGATTTGTTCTCTTCTCTCATACAGTCTGTTGTTGAACACCTCTAGTTTATTTTTCAGTTCAATTACTATATTCTGCAGCTCTTATACTTCTATTTAGTTCGTTCTTATATTTTTCAGCTCTTTGCTGAGATTCTACTTGTTTTCATCAATTCTTCTCCCCAGTTTGATTAGCCTCTTTATGACTATTATTTTGAACTCCTTATTAGGTAAATTACTTATCTCCATTTTATGAAGGTTTTATTCCCGAGGCTTGATCTTGTTCTTTCATTTGGAGAATAGTCATTTATTTGTTCATTTCTCTTGATTCTCTGAGTTGGTTTTTCCACAGTAGATGAAACTACCACCTCTTTCAGTCTTGAAAGTGTAGCTTTTTCTAGGAGATGAAATTTGTTAATCAATCTTGCCCTAGATTTTGTTTATCTCTCAATACTTTGTGCTTTTCAAATCTGAGAGAGATGGGAATACCAGACCACCTGACCTGCCTCTTGAGAAATCTGTATGCAGGTCAGGAAGCAACAGTTAGAACTGGACATGGAACAACAGACTGGTTCCAAATAGGAAAAGGAGTACGTCAAGGCTGTATATTGTCACCCTGGTTATTTAACTTATATGAAGAGTACATCATGGGAAACACTGGACTGGAAGAAACACAAGCTGGAATCAAGATTGCTGGGAGAAATATCAATAACCTCAGATATGTAGATGATGCCACTCTTATGGCAGAAAGTGAAGAGGAGCTAAAAAGCCTCTTGATGAAAGTGAAAGAGGAGAGTGAAAAAGTTGGCTTAAAGCTCAACATTCAGAAAACGGAGATCATGGCATCTGGTCCCATCACTTCATGGGAAATAGATGGGGAAACAGTGGAAACAGTGTCAGATAAAAAACAGTGCCAGATATACTTTTGGTGTACAAAATTACTGCAGATGTTGATTGCAGCCATGAAATTAAAAGATGTTTACTCCTTGGAAGAAAAGTTATGACCAACCTAGATGGCATATTCAAAAGCAGAGACATTACTTTGCCAACAAAGGTATGTCTAGTCAAGGCTATGGTTTTTCCAGTGGTCATGTATAGATGTGAGAGTTGAACTGTGAAGAAGGCTGAGCGCTGAAGAATTGATGCTTTTGAACTGTCGTGTTGAAAAAGACTCTTGAGAGTCCCTTGGACTGCAAGGAGATCCAACCAATCCATTTTGAAGGAGATCAGCCCTGGAATTTCTTTGGAAGCAATGGTGCTGAAGCTGAAACTCCAGTACTTTGGCCACCTCATGCAAAGAGTTGACTCATTGGAAAAAACTTTGATGCTGGGAGGGATTGGGGGCAAGAGGAGAAGGGGACGACCAAGGATGAGATGGCCGAATGGCATCACGGACTCGATGGACATGAGTCTGAGTGAACTCTGTTAGTTGGTGATGGACAGGGAGGCCTGACGCACTGCGATTCATGGGGTCGCAAAGAGTTGGACACGACCGAGCGACTGAACTGAAATGACTCAGTCTGTTATATTTTTAATAGCTTCCAGTAGTTAATTATATGCCAACACCTGTCAGTGTCTCAGATGAGAGGATCTCAGCATCTAGATTCAGGTTGATTGGATGTCAGACCCTTAGGCAGCAGTTTTAAAATATATGCAAATATATATAGTCCAGTGGGACTGCAAGCATAAGCTCCGCTGGCCACCAAAGCCTGGTAATCTGGAGGTATTCCCTGAGTGGCAATTGTAAAACCTGGAGTGTCAGATGAGTACATAAATTGTTTTCTGGCAGTCATCAATTAGCTGGGGCAAAGCAGAGGGAGAGCACAAAGATGGAGTTCATTGCCCATGCTCCTTGAGAGTGGCTCCATCAGCCACTAGATAAGCAAAGAAGCCTCTTCAGAGAATGACTGGGTGAACGTGTTCTAGTCTGCTGTCTGTACAGTGCTATTAGCCTGCCAAGAACTGTCTCTCTGATTATCATAGTCCTCTGGACTCAGGAATGCAAACATTCCTGGCTACCAGAACCACATGATCAAAGTGTGTTCTCTGAGTAGCAGCCACAAAACCTGGGGCATCATACCTAAAACCAAGGTGTATGATACATGTGTAAATACTTGAAAGACTCTGGATCTCTGGAGTGCAGCAGAGAGAGAATGCAAAAATAGCACCTTCCCTCAAAGTTTCCTGAAAGGATTATAGCCATCCCCGAGGTGTACATTTAATTAGAAGCCTGCTCCAGAGGCCACAGCTGTAATAACTAGCTCATAGGCCTACTTTACAGAAAAATTTGTCTCCTGAGTTTGTTGCCTCTCACTCTACTCTAGATGTGGTAGCTGTGTAAGAACTCTTTCTCCATTGGTTACAGCCTATGAGACCCACAAGCATAAACTTCATGTCCACCAGGCCCAAGTTATGTGGAGGTATTCCCTGGCAGCAGCCAAGATAGTTGTGGTGCTAGACAAGTGTATAACCTCCTCTCTGGGTAACTGTGTTTGCCAAAGTCCCATAGGACCTTGAACAGAAGCTCTGCTGGCCTCCAGAACCATGTATTCAAGAAATGTCCCCTGGGAAACAGACACAAATATCAGGGCACCAGATATCTGTCCTTCTGGGAGATACTGGCACTCTAACAGCATGGTGAAAGGAAAATGCAATGGCAGCATCCACTGGTCTCTGTCCCCAGTGAATGTTTCCAGCAAGTTCCTTGATGTCTATGTTATATTAAATGCCAACTCCTCTAGCTGAAACTGTAACATTAGCAGGTGAGCTTCCTTCACTTTGGGGCTTCTTTGGTGGCTCACATGGTAAAGAATCTGTCTGCAATGCAGGAGACCCAGGTTCGATCCCTGGATCAGGAAGATCCACTGGAGAAGGAAATGGCTCACTCCATTATTCTTTCCTGGGAAATCCCATGGAAAGAGGAGCCTGGCAAGGACAAGTTCATGGAGTTGCAAAGAGTCAGACACAACTGAGTGACTAACATTTTCAACTTCCTTCACTTTAAGTCTGGCTGAGATAAGCTGTCTTTGAAATGGGCCCTGGTGTGGTGAGTCTGATTGTACAGGTGCTTTAAAAGCCATTGTCAGATTATTTCATTCTGTGGGTCTCAGGATGAGAGCCCTGTCAGTTTTCAAAGTTATATATTTTGGGAGCTTGTCTTTCAGGTGGAGGTCTTAAAAGTTGAAATACCCAATGTGGCATTTAAACCTTCACTCTTCATGGAGAAACTCAGCAGGTCACAATGTCAGGGGTAGGGTTTATGGAGAGACAGCTCTCCTAGCTGCTTCAGTGTCTTTTTTTTTTTCTCATTTGCCCTGTGTAATCAATCAGCCATTAGGTTCTTTTAAGAGAAAACCATTACATATGTCGCTCTAGACATATATTCCCTGGGAGGAAGTGAGCTCAGGATCAGCCTATGTTGCCATGTTGAAGTTTTCTTGACTACTAACAGTAAGAACAATTTGTATGTAAAAAAAGCATAAGTACTCATTGTCTTTCAAATACTATATATTTCTTTTCAGTAAAGCAAAATATTTTTTCTCTGCAATATATTTGTGCCTGAATTTAAATGTTTAGCTACTAGCTATGAACATTATTTGCCTTCCTTTCTGGGGTTTTATTACCTTTTACTGAAGCAAAACAGATTATTCAGTTTGTCTGATATTAAAATATGTAAATAAATGAGAAAATTGGGAGAAGCTTAGAAGTAAAAATTTAGGAAAATCATTAAACTAAAAAAATAATTTTAAATATTTCTTCAAATGCTTAGGCCCCTAACAAAACCGGCCCACTATTTTCTTCAATGTCTCTTACCCATCTATATGAAATGTTTCAGTTCAAAAGGAGCCTTCATTGTCACATATATAACCATGTGATCTAATATATATTATATGTTATATAATATATATATATACATAGAGTAAATAATATACTAACATGTATACTAATGTAAATGTCTTAAGTTAGAAAAACAGATATTTTTAATCAAATTGATATTTTAGTGAAGTTTTCTGTATATACCTTCTCTATACTCTGTTTTCTTGTATTGCTTACTATTATTATGAGGTCATGTAGTTGAAAAATAAAAGAGAAACAAATACATGTGTGTATACATATAATGCATAAAAACAAATATACTAGTAACATAATAACCAATCACCTATGATAGTAAATTTAATTGTTTAAACAAAAAGTTTGACTAATAAAGGTAATTATATTTATTTTCACAGTGTTGGTTACAGTAAAGGCAATCAATCCTGCCTTTCCTTCTGCCAGAGTTCAGATATCTCTTCATCTTTTGGTAAGTCAAATTTTTTTCTGAAAGGAATCAAAGTCTTCTAGGTGGTAGTCATGTGTTTTGTTTTGTTTTGTTTTTTTCCAAAATTATCTTTTCTAAGAATGGATTGACAAATAAGAGATTATAATAATGACTCTTGTTAATATAAACCAATCATGAAAGATTGGGGGTAAAAAAATATTTATTTCAGGAGCATTGTGAGTTAGTTTCTATCCTCACAAAGCTTACAGGCACACATGTAACAGAACTTAAAAATAAGTAAACGTCTTTGTAAAAAATCAAAGTAAATATTTTGACTTTAAAGATATTTCCTATTTTATAATGAACACATTTAGTTGTTTATTAACCTAAATGAAATTAAAAGATGCTTACTCCTTGGAAGAAAAGTTATGACCAACCTAGATAGCATATTAAAAAGCAGAGACATTACTTTGCCAACAAAGTTGCGTCTAGTCAAGGCTATGGTTTTTCCAGTGATCATGTATGGATGTGAGAGTTGGACTGTGAAGAAAGATGAGCGATGAAGAATTGATGCTTTTGAACTGTGGTGTTCGAGAAGACTCTTGAGAGCCCCTTGGACTGCAAGGAGATCCAATCAGTCCATTCTAAATGAGATCAGTCCTGGGATTTCTTTGGAAGGAATGATGCTAAAACTGAAACTCCAGTACCTTGGCCACCTCATGAGAAGAGGTGACTCATTGGAAAAGACTTTGATGCTGGGAGGGATTGGGGGCAGGAGGTAAAGTGGACGACAGAGGATGAGATAGCTGGGTGGCATCACTGACTCGATGGACGTGAGTTTGAGTGAACTCTGGCAGTTGGTGATGGACAGGGAGGCCTGGCGTGCTGCAGATCATGGGGTCACAAAGAGTCGTACATGACTGAGTGACTGAACTGAACTGATTCTTATATATGATATGCATATTCTATATTCTGTTCTGGATAATTTTAGAAATGATCATTTTAATATCTGGTTTAATAATAGGTTTCTTAACCTTGGGACTGGTGACATTTTACATTGGATGATTGTTGTGGGGAGCTGTCTCATGCATTATAGATATTTAACCACATCTCTGGCTTCTACCTCCTAGATGCCAGTAGCATTTCTCTCACTTATGGCATCTAAACATGTCTCCAGACATTGCCAAATTTTTCTTGAGGAGCAAAGTTTCACTCATTGAGAATATTTTGTCTGCAGAATTTTTATGAATGAATTCATAATATATTAAATGTGATCATGTTCACATTTCTTTGAGTGTTATTTTAGTTATCAGAGTAGTCTGAGAGTTGTCTATCAGGGGTGAGGGTCTAGATAGATCTATTGCTGAAGACAGAGCCTGAAGAAATATCTATTTCAGCCTCCTTGAAAGCCAGGGAATGATTTTGATGCTGGGCACAGGAGGAACTCATCCCAGGATGATCACCTTAATATGGAAGACACCATGATAAGGTAGACAGTGAAGTGAATAGTAGCTCTAGGTGAAAATAGTAAATACTATACTTAATATAAGATTGTCTTATTGAAATTTTTATCAAATATTATATCAAAATTTCTTACAAGTAATAAAATTAAAAACAATCAACTTAAAAAATGTAATAACCAGTTAAATCTATAACAACAGATCTTGATAAGCTACATAACTCCTTTTTGCTGTCTGTTAAAAGATATTTGTTGCTGACTTTGATTTATATTTTTCACTTTGTTAATTAAAAATGTTGAATCAAAAGCTGCCTAAAAGTTGAATCAAAGTGAACTCATGTTACTTAGAAATATGTGAGAAGTTTCTTACATTAATATTAATTTCAGTATATTAATCAAGCATCAAAAGAATGTTTTATAACTGCTATCTATATGTTCAAAACTATAATATGGTTTAAATTCCCTGTATAAGAAAATATTCTCAACTGTATTTTTTTTTTCTATCATCTTTTTATAAGTATGGCTTGATAGCAGGTGGCACAATCTCCTCATTGGCATTTGGTGACAAGAAATGGGGAATTTTAAGGGTTATTGAACACCATGGGGAAATTTTCATCCTGGAACATGGATAATTAGCACGTAGAGTCATTAATTTTAATAGGGGTTATGTGGCTAGTCTGGAAATGTTCAGTGTATCAACCTAAAGTTATTTAGTACAGGTGTTTAATTGTTGATGGAATTAAAATCAAAGCTGACTTAATTAAAATATTAAAGAACAAAACTTAACAATTGCTTGCAAAGGAAGGAAGGTATAGAAAATAAACGTTTACATTTGGCACAGATGAAATAATTTTATTAAAAGAACAAGAAGAATCTATCCAATAAATCTTAGCTGCATCTAATGTATTGAATTTGAACATAGATAAAGATCTTTAGTTCTTTTTAATAAAACAGAAAAACTTAAAAACTATATTATTTATTATCTTGAAACGATTCAATACTTTATTAATTTTTTTATTTTTGTGAATTTCACAGAGTAATGACAGAGTCTTTCCAAATCTTTTTCATATAATTAAACATTAAACTTTCTTAATTAATATGTCTTATTAAAATGTAACCAATACACCTAGGGATGAGCTTCAGTGAGAGCCAGATACACAGCTTCTTAGAATGTTTAAGTTGTGTTTATAGAATTGTTGTTAAGAAAAAATTCTTAAGTCAATATGCACATATCAACAGGTAAACTATTATTACATTTGGCTTCTCTAGATAGAACTTTTTTCAGTGGCCATTTTGCAATTTGTTACTTAGATACCTTAAAAGTAGATAACATTTCTGAATGCATTGCCTATATTATCATAAGATAACAATTGCTGAAGCTTTGCTTTTAGAATATTACAGTTTATTTCACTATTGTGTGTTTCTTGATTTTCTGGAAAATTATATCCACAACTGATTTTCTAACAATAAGAATAATCACATCACTATATATTCAGTATTTTTTAAGAGGACAGATGTGGATTATGTGATTTATAGGCTATACAGTATGTCAAGGCTATATATTGTCACCCTGCTTATTTAACTTATATGTAGAGTACATCATGAGAAACACGGGGCTGGAAGAAGCACAAGCTGGAATCAAGAGTGCAGAGAGAAATATCAATAACCTTAGAATGCAGATGACACCACACTTATGGCAGAAAGTGAAGAGGAACTAAAAAGCCTCTTGATGAATGTGAAAGAGGAGAGTGAAAAGTTGGCTTAAAGCTCAACATTCAGAAAACAAAGATCATGGCATCTGGTGCCATCACTTCATGGGAAATAGATGGGGAAACAGTGGAAACAGTGTCAGACTATTTTTGTTTGTTTGTTTGTTTTTATCTCCAAAATCACTGTAGTTGGTGATTGCAGCCATGAAATTAAAAGATGCTTACCCCTTGGAAGGAAAGTTATGACCAACCTAGATAGCATATTCAAAAGCAGAGACATCACTTTGCCAACAAAGGTCCGTCTAGTCAAGGCTATGGTTTTTCCAGTAGTCATGTATGGATATGAGAGTTGGACTGTAAAGAAAGCTGAGCGCCAAAGAATTGATGCTTTTGAACTGTGGTGTTGGAGAAGACTCTTGAGAGTCCCTTGGCCTGCAAGGAGATTCCACCAGTCCATTCTAAAGGAGATTATTCCTGGGTGTTTATTGGAAGGACTGATGCTGAAGTTGAAACTCCAGTACTTTAGCCACCTCATGTAAAGAGCTGACTCATTGGAAAAGACCCTGATGCTGGGAGGGATTGCGGGCAGGAGGAGAAGGGGGCAATAGAGTATGAGATTGCTGGATGGCATCACTGACTCGATGCCCAGGAGTTTGGGTGAACTCTGGGAGTTGGTGATGGACAGGGAGGCCTGGCATCCTGCGATTCATGGGGTCACAAAGAATTGGACATGACTGAGCAACCAAACTGAACTGAGCTGAACAGACTTCATGGGTTATGTGTGATTCCAGTTGGTGGGACAAAGCTAATCTAGTTATTCATTCAGATGCCTGCACTCTGAAAATCCCTGTAAGTATGTATCAAGTAAGAAATATCTTCTGTAGGCTGATAACTTATGGAATGTTGAATACATACATGTCCTCTTACACGTTTTACATAATTTTAAACTCTCTTAACCTCTGTCTACTAGTTTATAATATAGCAGTAATACTATTTAAAATAGTAGCAGTATTCAGGATAAAGGGAAATGAAGGATGAACTGTGTCTGCCATTTAAACCAAATTAGTAAATGCTGGACCCTCTTTCCCTTTTCCTCATACTTCAGCATAAGAATAACTGGGATGAAATAAAGAGCTAATGAACATACACACTTTAGTGTCCCAAATCCAGAGATCTGACTTGTCAGGTTAGGGATGATGCATATGGTGTCTGGACCATAGATTGAGAAATTTTACCTTGAAAGTGAAATGTTTATATTTAAAGACAGAGTAGATGACTAGTGTTGCATAGGCATTGTGTAGGTATGCAAAAGTTCAATGCTCTGTCTATCCTACTAATAGCAAATTTTGTTGTGATTGTTAAGTTGCTCAGTCGTGTCGAACTCTTTGTGACCCTGTGGACTGCAGCATGTCAGGCTTTCTGGTCCTTCGCTATCTCCCAGAGTTTGCTCAAACTCATGTTCATTGAATTAGTGATGCCATGCCACCATCTCATCTTCTGTTGCTGCCTTCTCCTCCTGCCCTCAGTCATTCCCAGCATCAGGGTCTTTTCCAGTGGGTTGGCTCTTTGCATCAGGTGACCACAATATTGGAACTTCAGCTTCAGTGTCAGTCTTTCCAATGAATATTCAGAAATTATTTCCTTTAGGATTGACTGATTTGATCTCCTTGCTGTCCAAGGGACTCTCAAGACTCTTCTCCAGCACCACAGTTTGAAAACATCAATTCTTGCGTGCTCAGCCTTCTTTACGGTCCAATTCTCACATCCATACATGATATTTTAAAAATTCACTTTATAAGGATCTATTGTTATCCTTAATACTCTAAACTTTGCCCTTATTTTGCTATGTGAGTATGTTTTTTTTGTTTTTTTTCTTTATACATTTGTTTCTAACATCATTTTTTGGGTTAATCAGACAAAACCAAATCAACTTTGCACAGAAACATGTATCTCAAAGACATTATTTTTTCAAATTTAACTACATTTTGGAAAAGACTAAATTATCTTTCTGTACTTTTCATATATAGCAACGTCCAAAAGTTTGTTTTTCAAACATATATCCAAAATATAAGTAAATGAAATATATTCCATGCTCCTTAAAATTAATTTTTGTTGTTCAAAGAAACAGTTTAGGCAAAAAAACTCTCTACTAGAAATTATTAAGTCATAGGATAAATATTTAGGTCACAGAATAACTATGTTGTTTATGAAAACGCAAACACATACTGAAAGGGTAAATAATTATCCAGATATATTTTATAGAAATATTCCTCTTATTATATTATTTTAAAAACTCTTTCCACTAATTTACACTACTGTTTTTATTTTTTCACATTGCAAATGAAAATCTCTTTTGTATAAAAATTATGTTTTATGTGCTGTCTTTAGTATTAATTTAATGGAAATATCAAGAATAATAAATTCAATAACATATAGTCTCTTAGTAGTAAGATTTTACAGTTGAATTAATGAAATTTGTAAATCAAATTTTGTTCATTTATTTTTAATTTTTATAAATACCATACCACTCTGAATATATGAATTATGTTTTCTTGCCTTCTCAAATTATTAGTAACTCAAGTCATTCATGATCCTTGGCATTAAACATCTGCACTATTTCTCATTGGAACATTTTGCAAAACAACTTTGAACCTACCTGAGTACTCAAAAGTATGGTTCATATCAAAAGAGAATTAGGAGAATTTAGAAAGATGGTAATGATAACCCTGTATTCGAGACAGCAAAAGAGACAAAGATGTATAGAATGGACTTTTGGACTCTGAGGGAGAGGGAGAGGGTGGAATGATTTCGGAAAATGACCTTGAAACATGTATACTATCATGTAAGAAATGAAGTGCCAGTCTATGTTCGATACAGGATACAAGGATGCTTGGGGCTGGTGCATGGGGATGATCCAGAGAGATGATATGGGGTGGGAGGCGGGAGGGGGGGTTCAGGACTGGGAACTCATGTACACCCGTGGTGAATTCATGTCAATGTATGGTAAAAACCAATACAGCATTGTAAAGTAAAATAAAGTAAAAATAAAAATTAAAAAAAAAAAAGAGAATTAGCGAAGTTTAAGTGTTTGACACATAATTAATGATGTTTTTAAAAAATGACTTAGAAGTACCCTTTTATTTTGAAGTAGTACTTTGCCGACTAAGGTCTATCTAGTTAAGGCTATGGTTTTTCCTGTGGTCATGTATGGATGTGAGAGGTGGACTGTGAAGAAGGCTGAGCACCGAAGAATTGATGCTTTTGAACAGTGCTGTTGGAGAAGACTCTTGAGAGTCCCTTAAACTTCAAGGAGATCCAACCAGTCCATTCTGGAGGAGATCAACCCTGGGATTTCTTTGGAAAGAATGATGCTAAAGCTGAAGCTCCAGTACTTTGGCCACCTCATGCGAAGAGTTGACTCATTGGAAAAGACTCTGATGCTGGGAGGGATTGGGGGCAGGAGGAGAAAGGGATGGCCAAGGATGAGATGGCTGGATGGCATCACGGACTCGATGGAAGTGAGTCTGAGTGAACTACGGGAGATGGTGATGGACAGGGAGGCCTGGCGTGCTGCGATTCATGGGGTCACAAAGAGTTGGACACGACTGAGAGAATGAACGGAACTGAACTGATTGCATTCATTTCCACAGAGTATCAATAATTTTATACTCTACCTATACACATGTTTAGTTCATGTTGAGGATGCATATGTGCATGCACATATATGTGTATTGTGTGTTACTTTATTTCTCATATATTATTAAATAATTCAGGCTCCTTGAAGCAAAATATTCTCAAAGCAAGGAAAAGTATTTTTAACTATGTATTATACCACAGTATTTGAGTCTGAGTGAACTCCGGGAGTTGGTGATGGACAGGGAGGCCTTGCGTGCTGTGATTCATGGGGTCGCAAAGAGTCAGACACGACTGAGCGACTGAAATGAACTGAACTGAACTGATATAATGTATCTTTTAATGAAAGTCAGATGTATCTACAAACTACATTTATGTAGATTCTTGGATTAGCCTCTTACTGATAAGAAATATGTTTATTTTTTTTTTAAACTTAATCTCACTTAAATGCTGACTATTCCCTAAATTATTGTGTGTTCCTATTGCATGGTAAGAGAACTAATGGTCACTGTCTACTAGTTACCATGTGAATTATTCTCTACTACATTCAATTTATAAGAGCATAAGAAGCATTTTCTACTTTGACTTTAAAAAAAAAATTTTGCAGTATTCTTACTTTTTTTTTTTTTTACACTGGTTTCAGATTTGCTGAAATAATGTGTGTATTTAGACAAGAACAAAAATTAAATGTGTGTTTATCCATCAGTCTATTAATTCCACTCAGAAAGTGTCCTGCAGAGCCTTAATCACTCATTTAGAGTCAAGTGTTTCTACTGGCTGAGATTGTTCCTTAAATTTCTTTTTCTCTCCCTGTAAGACAGTTAGGATAAAGGATTCTTTGGGATCCTTTGACACCATGAGGAATTAAAGTGTATTTTATAGTTATCTTTTTCTTTTAAATGTGAGTATACATCTCTTTTTCTCAATCTACTTTAAAAAAAAAAAAAAACAGAAACAAAAAACAAAATGGCATTCCTGTTTTCATTAACTCTTTTACCTAAGTCTCTTAAAGCAATTTTGTTTTCTTTGTTCCTGCTTCAGAGGCTGAGTTCAGGTGTTCATTGGAGTACATTTATTGCTAGAAAATGAACTCAAATTTAAAAGAATATGATTGATGATCCTTTTTAAAACTTTAATTATTTGCTTCAGAGATGTTATTTACCTATTATAAAATTCACTCTTTTAAGGTGTAAAATTCAGTGGGTTTTAGTATATTTACCGAATGTGCATACATAACTATTATATAATATACAGCACTATTATCACTCCAAAAAGAATCCCTGTACCCATCAGCAGTCACCTTCCAATTTTCTTTCCTCTAGCCCTTCAGTTCATCTCAGTTCAGTTGAGTCACTCAGTCATGTCCAACTCTTTGCGACCCCATGAACCCCAGGCATGCCAGGCCTCCCTGTCCATCATCAATTCCCACAGTTCACCCAAACTCATGTCCATCGAATCGGTGGTGTCATCCAACCATCTCATCCTCTGTCATTCCCTTCTTCTCCTGCTCTCAATCTTTCACAGCATCAGGGTCTTTTCAAATGAGTCAGCTTTTCGCATCAGGTGGCCAAAGTATTGGAGTTTCAGCTTCAACATCAGTCCTTCCAAAGAACACCCAGCACTGATCTCTCTTAGAATGGACTTAGATCTCCTTGCCGTCTAAGGGACTGTCAAGAGTCTTCTCCAACACCACAGTTCCAAAGCATCAATTCTTCTCCCCTCAGCTATTTTATAGTCCAACTCTGACATCCATACATGAGTACTGGAAAAACCATAGCCTTGACTAGATGGATCTTTGTTAACAAAGTAATGTCTCTGCTTTTAATATGCTGTCTATGTTGGTCATAACTTTCCTTCCAAGGAGTAAGTGCCTTTTGATTTCATGACTGCAATCACCATCTGCAGTGATTGGAACCCCAAAAAATAAAGTCTGACACTGTTTCCACTGTTTCCCCATCTATTTGACATGAAGTGATAGGACCAGGTGCCACGATCTTAGTTTTCTGAATGTTGAGCTTTTAGACAACTTTTTCATTCTCCTAGACCTTGGCAACTACTAACTTACTTTCTGTCTCTATGGATTTGCCTGTTCTGAATCTTTTATACAATTTCGTTCATATAATATATGACATCTGTGCCTGAATTCTTAAACCTTTGATATATTATAGCCTGGATCAATGCTTCATTATTCAATGATACATTCCATTTACTTATCAATACCAAATTTTATTAACCATTGATAAACATGTAGATTAGATCCATGTTTTGGATTTTTAAATAATGATGCTGTGAACATCCATATACTAATTTTACATGGATCTGTGTTTTCAATCCTCTTTCATATTCATCTAGGAGAAGGATTGCTGGATGATGTGTTAGTTGAATGTTTAATTTTGGTGTATTTGCCAACCATTTTTCAAAGCAGCTGTATCATTTTACCACCCTGCTGTCAATCTATGAAAGTTCTACTTTCTTTTCACCCATTCTCATACTTTTCATTTTCTGTCTTTTTGATCAGAGACATCCTAGTGGGTGTGAATTGATATTTCATTGTGGTTTTGATTTGTA
Organism: Ovis canadensis; assembly: GCF_042477335.2. NCBI lineage: Eukaryota > Metazoa > Chordata > Mammalia > Artiodactyla > Bovidae > Ovis > Ovis canadensis. The sequence continues at coordinate 17,014,790 of NC_091266.1, forward strand.
TTTCCGGAGTGACTAATGATATTGAACATCTTTTCTTCTTCTTATAGGATATTTATACGTGTTCTCTGGAAAAATTTTGATTAAAAATCTTTGCTCATATTTCCCATTGCTCCCTTTTTAAATTGGGCTTTTTGTCATGTATGGTTGAATTATGAGTATTTAACATTTTTAAAAAATTTACTCAATTTTTAAAGGTTACTTTCCATTTGCAGTTATGACACAATACTGGCTATATTCCCTGTGTTGTACAATACATCTTGAGCCTATCTTATACCAAATAGTTTGTTCCTTTCCACTTCCCCACTCCCTGCCTCTCTCCACTGGTAACCACTAGTTTGTTCTCTGTCTCTGTGACTGTTTCTTTTTTGTTATATTCATTAGTTTATTGTATTTTTTAAATTTCACAGTAAGTGATAACATATAGTATTTTTCTTTCTCTTACTTATTTCCCTTAGCATAATGCCTTCCAAATCCATCCATTGCTGCAAGGGTCAGAATTTAATTCTTTTTTATGGCTGATTATTATTCCATTGTATATGTACACCAACGTCTTCTTCATTCATTGTCAATGGATGCTTAAGTTATTACCTTTTCTTGGCAATTCTGAATAATGCTGCTATGAACATTGAGGTGGAGGTATAGTGTTTATGGGTTTTTTTGTTTTTTGGGTTTTTTTTTTTTTGCATATATACTCAGGAGTAGAATTGCCTCATCATATGGTAGTTCTGTTAGTTTTTTGAGAAAATTTTGTACCATTTTCTGCAGTGGCTAACTCAATTTATTTTCCCACCAGTAATGTACAAGGGTTCCCTTTTCTACACATCCTTGTCAGCAATTTTTAGTGTGTTCTTTTTAATGACAACCATTCTGACATGTGTGAGTTTATATCTCATTGTGGTTTTGATTTGCATTTCTCTGACAATTAGTTATGGTGAGCTTTTTTTCATGTGCCTGTTGGCCATCTGCATTTCCTCTTTGGAAAAATGTCTATTCAGTTAATTTACCCAATTTTTAATTAGATTTTTAAAATATTGAATTGTGTGAGCTGCTTATAAATGTTGGATATTAAGCCTCTATTAGTTATATCATTTGCAAGGTGTTTTTTTTTTTTTTTCCCATTCAGTAGGTTGCCTTTTTGTTTATGGTTTCCTTTGCTATCCAAAAACCCTTTTAAATTTAATTAGGGTTCATTTCTTTGTTATTGTTTTTATTTTCTTTACTTTTGTAGATGGACCAAAATAGCTATTGATGTGATTTATGTCAAAGCATGTTCTGCCTATGTTTTCCCTTAGGAGTTCTATAGAATCTGGTCTTATGTTTAGTTTTTTAATCCATTTTGAGTTTATTTTTTCTAAATGGTATTAGAGAATATTGTAATTTCATTATTTTACATGTTACTATCTAGTTTTCCTAGCATTATTCATCGAAGACTCTCTTCTCCATTGTATATTCTTGCTCCCTTTGTTGTAGATTAACTGACCACAAGTGAACGTATTTATCTCTGGGCTCTTGGTCTTGTTATGTTGACCTATGTCTCTATTTTTGTGTCAGTACCTCACTGTTTTGGTTACTTTAGCTTTGTAAGATAGTCTGAGGCCAGGGAACTTAATTCCTCCAGTTGCATTATCCTTTCTCAAGATTGTTTTGGCTCTTTAGGGTTTTTCATGTTCACATATGAGTTTAATAATTTTTACTTCTAGTTCTATGAAAAATCCCATAGGTTTTTTTTTTTTTTCTAATTTAAATTTTTATTTTTACTTGTTTTACTTTACAATACTGTGTTGGTTTTGCCATACATTGACATGAATCTGCCGCGGGTGTACATGAGTTCCCAAACATGAACCCCTCTCCCACCTCCCACCCCATATCATCTCTCTGGATCCCATTGGTGTCTTGATAGGAATTGCATTGAATCTGTAGATTGCTTTGAATAGTATGGACATTTTCACAATATTGATTCTTCCAATCCAAGAATATACATTTTGCCATTTGTTTGTGTCATTTTCAGTTTACTTCATAAGAAAGTTATAGCTTTTGGAATTCAAGTAATTTGCACCCTTAGGTATGTTTATTCTTAGATATTTTATTCTTTTTGATGCAATTATAAATGGGATTGTTCCCTAATTTCTCTTCTGATACTTCATTGTTAGTGTATAGAAATGCAACAGATTTGTGTGTGTTAATTTTGTATCCTGCAACTTTACCAAATGCATTAATGAGCTCTAATAGTTTTCTGATGGCCTTTTTAGAATTTTCTATTTATAGTAGCAAGCAATCTGTAAACAGTGACACTTTTACTTCTTCCTTTCCAATTGGATACCTTTTATTTTTATTTCTCGTCCCTGATTGATGTGGCTAAGATTTCAAAAACTATGTTGAATAAAAGTGGCAAGAATGGGCATCCTTGTCTTATTGCTGACATTAGGAAAAAATGCATTTAGCTGTTCACAATTGAGTATGATGTTATCAGTGGTTTGTCATATATGGTTTTGTTATGCTGAGGTATGTTCCTCTATGCTCACTTTCTGGAGGGTTTTTATCAACATTAAACAAATGCTGATACAGTTCACACATTTTATTAAAGCTTTTTCTGCATATGTGGAAATCACTTTATTCCTCAATTTGTAGTGTATTATATGGATTGATTTGAGAAATCATTGCATCCATGGGATAAACCCCACTTTATCATGGTGTATGATCTTTTAAATTTATTGTTAGATTTGATTTGCAAGTATTATTCTTGGTGTTTTTAAAAATATATTCTAGATTATAGATTCTTTCCATATAGGTTACTCATATATTATATATATATATATATATACACACACACATTTCTTTCTGTAGGTTTTCTTTTCATTTTTTAGATAGAGCACCTTGAAGTACAAAGTTTTTAATTTCAATGAAGTCCAGTTTAACTCTTGTTGCTTGTACTTAAAGTATCATATCTAAAAAATCATTGCCTAATCCAAAGAAGATTTATACAAATGTGTTTTTTTTTAATTTTGACTTCTTACATTGAAATATTTTATCTAATTTTAGTTAATTTTGTATACGTTGTCTGATAAGAGTCCAGTTGTATTCTTTTCCCTGTGGATATCCAGTTATCTCAGCACCATTTGTTGAAAAGGCTATTCTTTCCTCTATTTTTAAAATTTCTGTTCCATATATTGGACCATCTCAGTTCCTCTCTCTTAACTTAGCCAATGCATTTTTCTGCCAGCTAAAATAATCTCTTGAGCCTTTCTGAATTTTTTACATTAAGCATTGTATTATACTTTCTGACTCCATGATTTTTATTTTTCTATGATTTCTATTTCTTTGCCAATATTCTATCTTTAGTGAGACATAATTTGTATACTTTCATGTAGTTATTTAAGCATGTTTTCTTTTATATCATTGAAAAAAATTTAAATGGTTGATTTTGTAATTTTTGCCTAATAAGGATAAGCTGTATCCTCAATAACTTTTTTTTTTTTATCTGCTATCTTTTCTGTATGGGCCATACTTTCTAATTTCTTTTATGTCTCAATTTTTAATGAGCACTTGAAATTTTATATAATATAATCTGATGACTCTGGAAAACAGATTCCATCCTATGTTTTGTTATTTCTGTTTTAGTTGTTACTGTAGTTATTAACTCAGTTTGTCTAGTACCTTTTCTGAACGAATTCCATCAAACCTGCATTCTTTAATGTTTCAGTCAACTGAAGTTTCTATTCTGTTAACTTAGTGGCCAGCTAAGACAGATATTTCCTTTTCTGCTCCAGCATGTCTTTCAGCCTTTCAAAGAGATCTGTGTGTGTGTGTTGAAACATATCTTTAACAGCTAGCCAAGTTGAATAGTCTTTCTCTTCTAATCCAAATTTAACCATTTATCTTTAATAAATTTCTTCTAACTTCCTAAATTTTGCAACCCTTTAGTCATTTTCTAGTATGAGTCTAAAGCTTTGCCATTTTAGCCTTCAATTTCTTTGTGTACAAAGCCTCAAGTTCATTTAGTGGTGAGAATTTAGGGTCTTTTCATGTCTTTTCTTAACATGAATGCATCTGTCCAATATGCACTCACCGTTATATGTAAGTTGGAGAAGGAAATGGCAATCCACTCCAGTGTCCTTGCCTGGAGAATCTCACGGATGGGGGAGCCTGGTGGGCTGCCATCTATGGGTTTGCACAAAGTTGGCCATGACTGAAGTGACTTAGTGGCAGCAGGTTATATGTTAGTATCCCACTACAAGTTCCCAGGAGTATGTATGTCATGGCCCTAGAAATAAGGAAACGCACAGATGGGAAACAAAAATTTAAATGCCTACTGGTTTCCCTGCTGATTCTTGTCAAAAGACTGGTTTATAAATAATCAGCGGAAATTCTTTGTGGCTTCAAAGAGTGACTGTTGCAAGCTAGAAGTTGAATAGAAGTGGAGAAGAATTACGGCACTATATATTAGAGTTCTGAGTTAGCAAGGGATAGAAGTGCTTTAAACATTCAATTTAGATTTCAGACAAGCCACTGCTTAGAAGTGAAGACCATAATTTAGATCATCAGACTAAAGGATAAAAATAAAATAGAACTTCTTTAAAAAAAAGAATAAAATTAACTTGTTAGGAAAAGAAGGATGATAAATAAACTGCCTACCAGAGTAAGACTGAACAGCAGTTAAATAAAGATAATACAGACAAAAAATATGTAAAATAGAATGACTTTATTTCAGTTTGGAATAGGGAAGAACAGTGTAAATGAACAAAATGAATTTTATGTAAATGAATAAAAATGATTATTTTTCTACAAATACTGATCAAAAGAAAATACTTCTTTTTGATCATGAAACACAAATTTCTGTATTGTCCCTTGCTCATATCTCACAATATTATCTTCACTAATTTACTTGTGTGTTTGTTTATCATATGTGTGGTATTTTTACTTATCTATATAATCGTAGATGCCCTTGAGTGGAGAATTGTACAGCTAGGTTAATTCGTTTTGAACATTACATAGAGACAGTTTTTGCAGAAAGGCAGTCAGAAACTGGTTTTGGTGAAATGTGGCACTGAGTATTTTATTTTATTTTATTTTTTTCATAAGTTCAGTGGCACACGATTTAAAGTAATTTAGATGTATGTTTTATACGTAGCAAAAGCCTAGGTTATTATAAACCATTCTCAGCTACTAAGAATACATTTTATTTTATGTAGCAAGATATAGAGTTATCTTTGAATAAAAATCTCATCAAGATATAAATTTATCTCCAAAGAAGTATGTAGAGCCATTGTCACTTTAAAAAGTGATTTTAAATTGACTATTAAATTAAGTATATTGATTTAATAAGCTTGGACCTTTTCCATTTTCTCAACTAACAGGGAGACTATAGTCAATTAAAGTTGAGATATTAGGAAATGATATTAAAATTGAACAGAAGGAAGTGAAGCAATATTTGTAAAAAGCAAGCTCTGCATTTCAGCAGCTGCTGAGCATATAACCAACATATAGCTCCAGATAATATTTAACATTTCTAAAGACAAATACCTCCTAAGATAAAGTTATGTGTTTCAGCTCCCATCTGCCCCTCTTCACCTAAAGATAAATATAAATATGCACATATATACATTAGCATATGGGATACACATATGTAGACTTAACATATGCACTGCTAAGTACTGATGAAAAAACTTCCTACCCAAAGTAAAAACCAGTAACTTTGAATAGTTCTGAATGTCCCTCTACAAGTTGATCATTTGTTTTCTTCCTAAGGTTAACCACTCATAATTTTTCTATTAATAATTGTTTTTCATATTAAATATTGTACTGTATTAGAATTCATTCCTAAACAGTTTTGATAACTTACTCTGCTTTTGATCTTGAGATAACTAGAAACATAATTTGTGCATTTCTCCAAAACTAGATTCCTTTCTTACTCCAAGTAATATATTTCCTGTCAACATTGTTGATACATATATTTCTAGTTCATTTATTTTTCATGGTCATTTTCCCATTGTACTACTGATAGAAACAGTTTTCTTCCTATGTTTTTATTTTATTTTTTTACTATAAAATACTGTCTATAGCAGTCTTATCCAAGTTTTTTAAATTGCATTTTCAAATTGCTTATGAGGGAGTGATTGAAAGTCACTCAGACATGTCCAACTGTTTGTGATCCCATGGACTGTATAGGCCATGGAACTTCCCAGGCCAGAATACTGGAGTGGATAGCCTTTCCCTTCTCCAGGGGATCTTCCTAACCCAGGGATCAAACAAGAGTCTCCTGCATTGCAGGTGGATTCTTTACCAACTGATCTATCAGGGAAGCCAATAGCTCAGTTCCTAGGGTATATGATTCATAGTTACAAAGTGATGCCAACTATTTTGTAAAGTGGTTATATGTATATACACATTCACTCAGATGGTCATTAAAATGAAAATTTTAATAAATAGTGAGATGTTGCATAATAATAAAATGAAAAAATGAAAAACTGTAGAATAGATTTGATGTGAAAAAGAATTCAGTTCAAATGTGAGAAACAGAACTATATTAATGAAAAAGTTCAACATGCCTGTGATAAAATCACAGAAGTACAAATTAGAAAGAATAAAGAAATGTAATATTCAAATATAATATTTGAAAATTACACAAATTGGTATGACATAAATCCTCATATTCAATAGCAGAGTAAATCCTGAAATTTTTGTCTCAGTACAAAATAATATTACATCAAGACATTTCCATATAAATCATAATTTTAAAAAATTATAAAGAATATATATGAGTAACTTAGTTAAAAGGTAGAATAGATTATTGACAATGCCAAAGGTATGATAATGAAAGGAAAAAAGTTTTTATTAATTAGAGAAACTTTTTAAAAAGCTTTTGCTCTGTGAAAGATACTGTTAAAAGATTGAGAAGACAAACCAAATTCTGGGAAAAAATATTTGCAAGTATATCTGATAAGGAAATTGTATATAAAATATACAAAGAATTTTTAAAAACTTAGCAGTAAGAAAAAATCCTCCTGGTTCAAGATATAGAGATTGTGGATCCTGAGCTCATCATTTCCCATGGACACACCAAAATATAACTACTGACTGAGCAACTATCTCTGAGGACAACCTGAAATGCTGCTGCTGTTACTAAGGCCTGTCCCACTCTTTTGGAGCCCAAGGAATGTACTCCCACAGACTCCTCTGTCCCTGGGATTTCCCAGGCAAGAATACTGGAGTGAGTTGCCATTTCCTTCTCTAGGGCATCTTCCTGACCATTCCTAGCAATGTAGAGTCTCCCAAGACTGAATAAGGGAAAAGTAGAACATATGTTTTAAAATCTGAGCTAAAATTTGCATTTGTGAGTTAAGAGGCATGCAGAATAAAGATAGATCATTGTGACATGTTTTATAATATCAGAGAATTTGGTGATGGAATGTCATTTTTAAGTGAAAAAAAAAAAAAAAAAAAACAAGGTGCAGAATATTGTACATATTATAATTCATTTACATAAGAAGCATGTTTATCACCCTCAAAGAATAGAATGGGAATGAGATAGTTGGAAAGAGATATTGTCTTAATGTTTTGATATACATGTATTACTTTTTAAAATCTTGTATTATAAAAATATACATTATTGACAATGTTTGAGGGCTGAGAAACAACTTTTTCTAACTGGTAGAAAGTAAAGCTTCCAGAATGCACTTTTCTTTCACCCTTAGATTCAGTTAAGTGTTTAGATTTTGAATGACAAAAGATATGTGTAAACTAGGATTTTATTTCCTGAATTTTTTCTCTTAGAGAAAAAAAAAAAAAAAGAAATATTTAAGTGAAATGTACATATGTAAAGCCCTCCCCAGTGATAATCTTAGTAAAGGATGCAAAGTCCTTCAATTCAGTTCAGTTCAGTTCAGTTGCTCAGTCATGTCCAACTCTTTGCGACCAGCAAGCCAGGCCTTCCTGTCCATCACCAACTCCTTGAGTTTACTCAAACTCATGTCCATTGAGTTGGTGATGCCATCCTACCATCTTATCCTCTGTTGTCCCCTTCTCCCACTTTCAATCTTTCCCAGCATCAGGGTCTTTTCCAGTGAGTAAACTCTTCACATCAGGTTGCCAGAGTACTGGAGTTTCAGCTTCAGCATCAGTCCTTCCAATGAATATGCAGGACTGATTTAATTTACGTTTTATGTCCTTGCTGTCCAAGGGCCTCTCAAGAGTCTTCTCCAGCATCATAAGTTCAAAAGCATCAGTTCTTTTGAAGGACCTAAGCTACTCCATTTTGTAAGGTTCCAGGAAAAGAGCCTTTGGAAATCCCCTGACCTCACCCCACCACCTGCGAACCAATTAGAACCCTTGGCCAGCCCGGGAAATTTGAGTCAAGCCCGGGAAAGGAGAGCCAATCAGAACTCAACACCTAACCCTTCACCAGAAGGTGACCAATCAGACCCAGAGACTCCCGTTTTTTGAATTTTTCATGCGATAATACCCTATATAAGCAATGTAACCCAGAGCTCAGGGCTCCTCCCTATAGCTGCTGCAACGGTATCGGTGGGAGCCCCAGCTCGACCTTAGTAATAAAAACTCTCTTGGTTTTGCATCGGATATCGGCTCCCTGGTGGTCACTGGGAGATTTCGCGACTGGGGCATAACATTTGGGGGCTCGTCCGGGATCTCCCACCGGCTCCATGGGAAGACCGATCTGGAGAGTCATCTGCAGCCAGTAAGCTTTTTTCTGTCTTTCTTTTCACTCCTGGTAGGGCCTGGTATCTGAGACCGGTATACGACTCAGGCGGACGCACCGGAAAGTCACCGGTGGGGGTCGTTGGGAGACGTCCCGACCCTGGCGTGGGGAGACGGAGTGCCCCTGTTCTCTGTAGACAATAGCGGGTCGCTCCTACTGAACAGCCAGAGGCCGTCGTCGTTCTTTTTTTTTTGACTTTTTTTTTTAATTTTTATATATATATATATATATTTTTGTGGCTATCCAAATTTATTTTATTTTATTTTTTTATATATAGTTTTTTATTTTTTAAATTTTAAAATCTTTAATTCTTACATGCATTCCCAAACATGAACCCCCCTCCCACCTCCCCCCCCCCACAACATCTCTCTGGGTCATCCCCATGCACCAGCCCCAAGCATGCTGTATCCTGCGTCAGACATAGACTGGCGATTTACCTCTGGACTCCCGGAGGTGTATTTCTCCTGTCTCTCTATCTGTTTGTGTGGCTGTTCATATTGTCTGTGTTAATTTACCAACATCTGACTGATCCAGGGACGATGGGGCAATGCCATTCTATCCCCACACCTCTATCCTTGGTTACTGATAATTTTAAGGAGATCAAGATGCACGCTCATGACCTCAGTGTAGAAATTAAAAGGAATAAATTAATCACTTTTTGCAGTGCAGAATGGCCGACCTTCCATGTAGGCTGGCCCTCAGAAGGCACCTCTGACTTGGGAACTGTACACTGAGTCCGAGATATCTTCTGACCACGGATCGGACACCCTGACCAAGTTCCCTTTGTCAGCACAATCTGTCTCCTCAGACAATCCATTTCCGAGTGTTAGACAAGAGCCCAGTTTCTGGCCCTGGAAGGGGTCCCTCTTTCTGCAACAAATGGAAACTCTTCTTCACCGAGACTGACATTCTGAGCACTCAGGGTACTCAGGGGCCAGCATGACTGCCAATGGACCAGACCCAGCGGCCGCAACTGGGACCCTTTTGTCCCTGGTCTCCTCCTGATGCAGACAACTGGCCAGAGTGCCCCGACCGGTAAGGAACAAGATACTTTATTGACCTCTCTCCCCTTCCCTCTCTCTTTCCTCTCCTTAACCCTTCCTATCCTTCCCTGTTTTTCTAGTCCCCCAGTCCTGGACGCAGGAATCTGGTCGAAGGGCCCTCAGCCTGAGCTGAGGATTGGAGACTGATCACCTCCTCTTGGCAGAGAACTCGAATTCTGTTTCTGATTTCTGGTAGGGCCGAGTTCCAGTCCTCCCTTCTCTGGAGGCCCAGGGAAAAGTCCCGTAATGCCTGGGTATCTGTAGGTGGCAGGAGACGTCTGTAAGGCCACCCCTTTTGCCCCCCCTCTCCTGCCTCCTCTCCCTTCTTTTTCAACCTGGCTTCCTTTCCTTCCTTGAAATCTTTGATGTTAGTACTTGGATCTGAAGTTCTGTGTCTCTATAGGAGGTTTTCTGAGAGACTGTATTTTTGTATTTAATGGCTTCTCTGGTGGAGCCGAGGTAAAAGCATCTGCCTGCAATATGGGAGACCTGGGTTCGATCCCTGGGTTGAGAAGATCCCCTGGAAAAGGAAATTTTGCTTTGTCTGGCAAACATGTTGTTTAGACCTGCCGCCATTTTGTTAAAACTTGATTTTCTTTCCCTGTGCCTTGAGACCAGGGCTCTCAGGAACACTTATCTAGACCATCTCTAACTCCTGACACTGAGGAAAAAAAAAAAAAAGAATTGAAGCTAGATCTTACACTGTGTCTGTCTAAATATGTCTTGGTGATATTTTTGTATATGAGCTCTATTTATTTGGCTTTAAAAAAGGTAAGCGCTTACAAATCAAGTAATTCTAAATTATTTAACAATAAATTCTAGGTTTATGTGAACTGGGAAATATTCAATGTTAAATACCTGATATTAATGTTTGTTTGTTGACCTATTTAATATAGACATGTCTTAGAGTACTTAACGTTAAGTAAAATATGTTCATTGTACCTAGGTTTAATATGAGTTAAATATTATATCTGTTACAAGTTTGTCAACAAGAAAATTACCTTAAGTAAAAATAAATAAATAAATAAATAAAAACTTCTAAAAAATGTAAATGAGATATGAACTTTTATATAAACTCTATTAAGAATAATTATTCTTTAAAAATATCCGTCTAAAATAGTCTCTCCAGATTGGTGTAACTTAAAATCTGACCAAATGTTCTAAACCCTTTTAATTGATCTCTTTGATAAAAATTCCTAAATAGAACTCTTTTGAAGTTCTTTTGATCTCTAGCTAACTTAGGGATGTTTCAGAGGGCCCCTGAAACATCCCAAAGAGAGATATTAAACTGTGCTTATTTGGTTGGTTAAATTACATGGAAAAGATTATCAGATGAGTAATAAATCCACTCAGGTTATAATGTATGGTAAAATTACTAATACAGATTTCCTAAAAATTATATGGGGTTTTTAACATTCTGATATGTCCTGGTATTTTAATGGAAAACCTGATAACTTCACAAAAGTTAGCCAAAGGACTGAATGAACCAGTGAATATGCTTATAACTTTTATGGTTTCTATCTGAAAAAATTATGGGTTTGAAACTTATGTTTTCAGGGAGTAGGGGAAATCTTCCTCTCAAACTAATTATGACAATACTTTGGTAAAATTAAACGTTATAAACAAAACAATTATATTTTCTATCTGACTCCTCCAAAAAATTGGAAGTTCTTAGGTTTCCAGTAAGTTTATCAAATGAGTTAGGAAGATTATCTCACGGACAAAAAAAATCTCAAGAAATTTTTGAGACCTTAAAAAGGGAAGAATTCACCTAGATTTGTTAGGCAAAAGCTGTGATAAGCCTTTGTTGTGAGTTTCCCAGCCCTGTTTTATTTTAAAATTTCAGTCTGAGACTCTATAAATGTTTCAGCAAAATAAAAAGCCTATAATCAATTATGGTTATAAAAATCATCAGACCAAAATCAGTGAGAACAGACCTATTTTTCAAATAAACTAGCCTTAATTTGGTTATATTTAATAAAAATAAGGGTAACTTTAAGCAGAAAAATATATTTCAAAATGTTAAATACCAGTTTGTTAATGGAGGTCTGTATCTAGTAAGACTCATATCTTAGATAATTATTTGCTATTATGTGATGTTAATGTAAAATTTAATTGAATTCTTGAAGAACACCCTAAGTTTGTTTCTGAAGCTTATCTCAGTAATCTATCTTTGGATGAAGATCAGATCCCTCATGATCTGCAACCAGGACTGGAAAAAGACATAATTTAAGGGACTGTCTCCAACATGGATGGAAGGACTATTTTTATCAGGAGAAACTACACTACACCAGGATGACAAGATGACAGCATCAGAGGTAGATAGCTTCCCCGAGATGCTGGACCTGATTTGTATGATCATTTATGTTTTCTTGACTTCTTAGACCTTTACATATAAGTCAAATGCTTTTCTATCATAGGCCTGATTCTATGCTAGTTTTAAAAATCAATCCAATTATTGGGTTTGTGGCCAATAACCTGTGTCTAGTTCTGGGTTACCTTGGTAAATTTCTCTATTACCAGACTCTAACTGGTTGGCCTTGAGACAATTTGCTTAAAAAAAAAAAAAAAAATTAAATCATACTAAAGATAATCAGTCTAGTGACACTAGAAAACTGGGCTATGTTCCTTATAGATGGTGCCAATATATAATTTCCCTGGAAGATAAAGATTCTACAGGGCAGACTAAGTCAGATAACCTGAAGATATACTGGGCTACATCTAACGGAAGTTCTTAACATAAGTCTTACTTGTGACTTTACTAATACTGCTGGCTATGTTATTTGTATTTCACCTGTTTTACAAAATTGCTGTTTCTTACACTGTATGTGTGTGAGGCCTTTAATAGAATAATATATAGTCCCGTATGAAATCAATGATGGTAACAGTGTAGCTCTAGATATGGCAAGAAGCAACAAGAGGGAATATTTTCCTGGACCAAAAAGCTAGTAAGACAGGTGGTCCAGAGAATTTTAGATACTGTTTTATGGCCTAGTCCAGTAACAGCACATTGAGTGGCCTGTTTACCTGAGAATGGACACTCTCAGCACCACGGGATAAAATGGTCATGAACTGCCCCCCTCATAATCATGGTCAAGTTTATGAGCAAAAAGGGGCTCTGCCAACTGAAGACTGACACTTCGCCATCTGCATCTACAAAGATTAAATCATGGCCGCTGCAACTGCTGACTTTCAATGCCCCTGAAAGGAGTTCAGGGTGAAAATCAGGAATGAGGCACTCTGTGCTCTGAGAAAAACTGGCAGAACAGGCCTTCAGATAGTTAGATCTTTTCAGGAAAAGATTTTATGAGTCCCAATTCTTGCATCTTCTCATACCTAGAGAAACACTGACGTCATTAACGGTGAAATCTGCTTTGGCTATTAAGGAAAAGTTTACAATTAAAAGTCAAAATAGAGTAGCTATTGTTCAGGTATCCTGGGAACTAACTAGGTGATGCTACGGGTGTACTTTCAGATTAGACCTTGTAATGCTAAACCCTTGAGTTTTCTGAGTAGTGTCAGGCTTGGATGCCACCATTTTCAAAACAATGTCTGCTGGAAGCTAGTAACCTTAATTTTTATAAAACTAGGCAACTGGCTACATGGCTACAAGTCTCCCTGAAGTGCCAGGTCCAGACTGGGTTTCAGACCTATTCTTCTAAAAAGAAATGAGATTAGAATTTTAATCATACAAGACTCAGATCTAAAACTTGGAACTCAGAAATACTTCCAATTCACTGTCTATACTCCAAGCTGGGGCAGTCCTATGCCCCATTTTGACAGGAAGTTATCACAGTCATAGTTGCCTAGTTCCCTAAAATTAAAAGTGAGCGGGACTCTGTGGGGCTCTGGAGTGCAGATCTGTTCTGTGTTCTCCATTTCTTATCTGTAGGATATAGACTTTGTTCAGCCTCCTTGGCCTTCCCTGAATTCCAAAGCATGGATTCAAACAATTGCTAATCAGAGAAGGGAGGGGATACAAAAACAGAAACAATCAAAGGTTGGTACAGCTTCCAGACAGAGTCCTGGTTCCTACTCAAAGAAATATGCATAACAATATATTTGAGCCTCCACCCAGGTGGAAGATGGTAACTTCAGACTGAACACAAGATTCCTGGAGCACAGCTCTGTTGCCTCACCACCAACCCATTAGAAGGGGTCACAAAGCCTGCAACCCTCACCCCAAATGTTGCCTTCTGTTTCCAGGGACCAGAGATGGCCATCCTGTTAGGTCTCCTGTTTGGCCCTTGTCTATTTCATCTCTGAGAGGGGCCAACTAAATTGCTGTTACTACAAGGGTAGAAGCTGGTTTCAGATGCGGAAAACCCCAACTTAGATCAGATAGAGAGAGACTTCTGCTCTATTAGGCAGGCCTACGCCCATGCACAGCAGGAAGAAGTTACAGAAGAAAGAGACCTCCACCCCAATTCCCAAAAAATATCTTGAGTATGAAGTCTGTCAGAGGGCCTTTGTGCTGCCTTAGGGGAAGAACATTGTTTTTATGTAAATCACTCAGGGGTAGTCAAGGAGTCCCTGGCCAAGATAAGAAAAGGGCAGAGTCAAAAAAAAAAAAAAAGAGAGAGAGAGAAATGTTTCAAAATTGGTTTGAATCCTGGTTCAACTCATCCCCCTGGTTCACAACTTTAATCTTGGTGGGGCCCCTGATTATCTTGTTACTGCTACTCACCCTCAGGCCATGCTTACTAAACTAACTAGTGGCCTTCATTAAAAACTGCATCAACACGGCACAGCTCATGGTGCTCAGATCCCAATATGTGGCCCTGCCAATGGTCCCCTTAGCAGGAGACAATATAGAGCTGACCCCAGACCCATGATTGGGTCTGTCCTGGATCCTAGAGAAGGGGGAAATGAAGGACCTAAGCTACTCCATTTTGTAAGGTTCTGGGAAAAGAGCCTTTGGAAATCCCCTGACCTCACCCCACCACCTGTGAACCAATCAGAACCCTTGGACAGCACAGGAAATTTGAGTCAAGCCTGGGAAAGGAGAACCAATCAGAACTCAACACCTAACCCTTCACCAGAAGGTGACCAATCAGACCCGGAGACTCCCATTTTTTGAATTTTTCGTGCGATAATACCCTATATAAGCAATGTAACCCAGAGCTCAGGGCTCCTCCCTATAGCTGCTGCGTCGGTATCGGTGGGAGCCCCAGCTCGAGCTTGGTAATAAAAACTCTTTTGCTTTTGCATTGTATATCGGCTCCCTGGTGGTCATTGGGAGATTTCGCGACTTGGGCATAACACTTCAGCACTCAGTTTTCTTTATAGTTCAACTCTAACATCCATACATGACTACTTGAGAAAACAAAGTTTTGACTAGACAGACTTTGTTGACAAAGTAATGTCTTTGCTTTTTAATATACTGTGTAGGTGGGTCATAACTTTTCTTCCAAAAAGCAAGTGTCTTTTAATTTCATGGCTGTACTAACCATCTGCAGTGATTTTGGAGCCCAAAAAATAAAGTCTGTCACTGTTTCCACTGTTTTCCAATCTATTTGCCATGAAGTGATGGGACCAGGTGCTATGATCTTAGTTTTCTGAATGTTGAGTTTTAAGCCAATGCTTTACTCTCCTTTTTCACTTTCATCAAGATGCTTTTTAGGTCTTCCTTCACTTTCTGCCATACGGGTGGTGTCATCTGCAATTCTGAGGTTATTGATATTTCTCCCGGCATTCTTGATTCCAGCTTGTGCTTCATCCAGGCAAGGGTTTCTCATGATGTGCTCTGCATAGTCTAACACACAGGGATTTCCAGATCTGGACTCAAGTTCACTTGAATGCCACATGCATTACAGTCAAGTTTCACCAGACTATTATTTTCTGCATATTGCACATATATACATATTTCTCTAATTTTAAAAATCTCTTCTCCTTTCCTACGTGCTAAAATGCTAATCAGCTTCTACAGGCTCACTTTCATAATTATTCTGACTCTCTGAACCTTCTGGTAATTGCTCCCTGTCCTGCACATTCACACACTCTATCTTCTATTACAGATAATTGTGCATATATCAGTGTCCAAGATTAGGCTCTATCTTCTTTAAGGGAGACGTTGTATTTTACTTTTTACTGAATCTCCATCTGCTCCTAGAAAAAGATCTTCACATAGAAGGTGTTAGATTGCCTTGAAAGTAATTATGAGATGTCCTTACTTCACTGTATACCACAGAAATGATCTTACAAGAAGGTTGACAATGATAAGTGGTGATTTTCTGAAATTTCTTAGTGCCATATTGTCAAAGATAAAATGAGAGCTATGATCAGCTTTTATGTAGTAATTCAAAGTGTGTTTGAAAATCATCTCCAAATGTGTATAATTTGTGATATAATATCAAAAGTGGTTAACTGGGAATGTACCCTGTAAAAATGTTTTTAGGTTACACTCTGTTAATAGTTTTTACTCTGTGGTTAGTTGATCAGTTGTGTCTGACTCTTTGCAGCCCCATGGACTGCAGCCAACCAGGCTCCTCTGTCTATGGAGATTCTCCATGCAAGAACACTGGAGTGGGTTGCCATGCCCTCCTCCAGGGAATCTCCCCAGCACAGGGATTAAACCCAGGTCTCCCACATTGCAGGCAGATTCTTTAACATCTGAGCCACCAGGAAAATACTAAACTAAGCATTTTATTTCATCTATACTGCTGTGTATCATTTCTCACCTTCCTTTGTTTTCTGACACCAAACTTTGGTTACATAACTGTTTTAAATTGTACTATAGAATAAAAATCCCTACACTTTTTTTTTTTTTTTTATTGTGTAGGTCAGGATGGAGGGAAAGACAGTTACCTGGAGGATAGAGATTGTAGATCAGTGATAGAATCTCTGGTTTAAGTAGAAGGCAAAACCTGGAACAATGGAGTCTACTTACTGGGAGAAAGTGGATAGTCCAAGATTTGGGGTGAGAAATGAAGGGAGTTTCTGATTTAACATGCAAGTTATATGCCTTGTGAATAACTGAAGATGTTTTGTACTCTAAATTGATTTACTAAAAAAGATAACCGATTGAAATTCATTATGTGCCAGGCTTCAATGATATAGCAAAAGGCATTCAAAATACTCTTCTTTCATCTCATTATGCATGGTCATACCTACTTTCTTTTTCCAGTTGTCCTTAAAGATGTTAAGAAACTCAGAATATGATAAAAGAACATATGGTCCCATAGTTAAACTGCACTTAGGAGGTGGGTATGGTAAAGAAATGTGAATAGTGTGAATAGTATGAACAGTTAACTACAGTGTCATCATCCTTTTTGGAAAAAAAAAAAAAAAACTCAAAATACATGATACAGTGATGCTGAGTTAATAACATCATTTTCATATGAGAGGGGCCACACATATATGATATATCACTTAGTACATAAAGGATTAAGATCTACATTAATAAATATATCAGAAATTACTTATTATATATATATATTTGTTTTCTAGAATAAGCATGACATTGTGATTCACAATTCTACTCTTGATTAAGTAGTAGTAAACTAGTAAATTAGTAAACTGCATTTAAGGGCTTCCCAGGTGGTGCTAATGGTAAAGAGCCTGCCTGTAAATGTAGGAGATGTAGTAAGAGACATGGTTTGATCTCTGGGTCTGGAAGATCATCTGGAAAAAGGCAAGGCGATCCAGTCCAGTATTCTTGCCTGGAGAATCTCATGGACAGAGGAGCCTTGCAGGTTACAGTCCATAGTCTCACAAAGAGTGAGACACAATTGAAGTGACTTAGTGCACACACACACACACACACAAACTATACTTATATCTCTTGAACCTCTCTTAATATTACACTTCATGTGTATGTAGATTAGTAATAATAGCAAATATATACTATGATAGTATGAATGAATGAATTTATACTTGTAAGGCAGTTGGCTAAGTGAGATATGGAAATGGTTAACTAACATTGACTATGGAAAAGATAGGACGTATTTAATCAAGAAATGAGACTATCATGATTTCACTCTTTAATGTGTTTAAATAATCATCTAATTATAGTTTCTTAAAATTAGAGAAATTTAAGGAAAGAAAGAAAAAAATAAATTTAATAGGACATGTATATTCTCCCCAAATTTGCAAACATAAGACATAGAAATAAACAACAACAACAACAGAAAAATGTAAGGCAATTATAATTAAATTAGTTATTCTTGGTCTTCCCTTGTAGCTCAGCCTGTAAAGAATTGACCTGCAGTGAAGTAGACCCTGGTTCAATTCCTGGGTTGGAAAGATCCCCTGGAGCAAGGATCGGCTATTCACTCCAGTATTCTTGGGCTTCCCTGGTAGCTCAGTAGGTAAATAATCTACTTGCAATGTGGGAGACTTGGGTTCAGTCTCTGGGTTGGGAAGATCCCCTGGAGGAGGGCATGGCAACCCATTCCAGTATTCTTGCCTGGAGAATTCCCATGGAAAGAGGAGCCTGGAAAAAAAGAAATTTAATTTAACATGTATATTCTCCCCAAATTTGCAAACACAAAACATAGAAACATAAAACAAGTAAGGTAATTATAATTAAATTAGTTATTCTTGCTTCCAAAAGTAGAAATACTTATATTGTTCTATTTTTATAGTCAATTCAATTTCATCTATTTTGAAGATTGACTTTTCTAAGTGAAAATCACATAGAAGGACTTCTTATTGCCAAGAAAAATTAGTTCCCTTTATCACCTACAAAGTAGGAGATAATTTAAAAGTGATCAGGACAAAGCATGTAAGCATTGTATGGCACTTTCATGCTCTCATTTTACATGGCAAGTATTTCTTGTGAAATATGTCGTGTAATCACTGAATCACACAAATCAAGCATAACCTTGCAGTTAAAATATTTACCATTAGAATTGTTTCAAACTTGAATTTAAGTCAGTTAAAATTTCCATTAAGTTGATGTATAAGAATTCTGTATGGAAATAATGATATGTAATCATAAATCATTCTGAAATACCTGAACTAGTCTTATTTCTGAAGTATAATATTTACATGCTTCATCATCCACACACTGGAACAAATGTATACTATTTCTAGTGGTTAGTTGATAAAAGACACACTTGCTTATTTGACAAGATTTTATCTTTCCCTTTGTAGTTCTCATTTATCACATGGATGTCTTCATTTATAGGAATTTTCTTTTTTCCCTAAAATAAACCCTACATTTAAAGATATTAATCTCTATCTTTATATAACACCCAATTTTTTTTTCATGTATTTATGAGAACTGTAATTTTACATAATGTAATTTATATTATCCCTAAAAGATTGTTGAAAGAAGATGCTCTGGAGAAATTGCTCAACCACAAACAAAATCAAATAAGCCACAGATAATTCAGTAACATAAAAGGGAAATATTGCCATTTTATTCTATTTAAGGGTAGCCGAGTTCAAGACAGAATATAATAACAAGTCATGCTTTATTTTTAACTCCTGTCAACTCCTTTCTTGTACTAAGATTCCTCCAACCATACATATTATTGTTGCCTTCTTCCTAGGTGGCTTAGATGGTAAAGCGTCTGCCTACAATGTGGGAGACCCGGGTTCAATGCCTGGGTCAGGAAAATCCTCTGGAGAAGGAAATGGAAACTCGCTCCAGTACTCTTGACTGGAAAATCTCATGGACGGAGGAGACTTGTATGCTACAGTCCATGGGGTCACAGAGTAGGACACGACTGAGTGACTTCACTTTCCTTTCCTTTCTTCCTAGGTAACAGTATTATGAGATTGTAATTCTAGAGGAAGACATATCTTTCTATAACTATTTTGATAGGGACTTGACAAAACTTATGAAAAACATGGTTGACTTGAAAATAGTCAACTTAAAAACCAGAATATTAGTTTCAGATTTCCCCAAAGTTCAGTATCTTTTCTATAAACGATAAATTTCTAAATATAGGGCAGACATTACAGAGCACTCACTGCCAGTGTGTGTCCTTCATAGTGCAACTATAGGGAACTATATCCTGTATTTCATGGTAAGCAATATATAAACATTATTTAACTGATAGAAAGTTCAACATTATTGGCATTTTCTTTGTTATGAACCATTGACATGGTCTTTATAGGTATGCACAATTCTACAATAAGGTAAACTATACTCGATACATTATTTGAAACAAACACAACTTGTTAAAATAGATAACCCATTTATTCTGAGAAACCTTACAAAATTTAAATTAACAATCCACTGTAGATTTGTAGCTATTATTAAGTGACAGACACCTTTCTTATTTATTGTTCTCACCAACTTGACCCTCTTTGGTTAACATTTGATAAATGCACAAAGAAAACTGTATAATGTTGAGAAGTTGGAATCAGTAGTATGGGATCATAAGGCTTTTCTCTTCTGTCTTTGAAACACTGATGCATTTGCTGAAGCCTATATATACTATGAATTTTTAGTGTTATTTTAGCCAGGAAAGATATGCTTTAAAGACATATCTGAAGTGAAGTGAAGTGAAGTCGCTCAGTCGTGTCCGACTCTTTGCAACCCCATGGACTATAGCCTACCATGCTCCTCTGTCCATGGGATTTCCCAGGCAAGAGTATTGGAGTGGGTTGCCATTTCCTTCTCCAGAGGATCTTCCCAATCCAGGAACTGAACCTGGGTCTGCAGCATTGTAGGCAGACGCTTTACCATCTGAGCCACCAGGGAAGTCCAAAGACATATCTCTTGTGAGTTATTTCTTGGATAAATAATCATAGGGATAGACAAAGTTCTAGAGACTATGGGACAAAATAGGAAATCATTACATTATTCTACTGAAAAGAAACTCTGAAAGCTGAAACAGCTTAACAACGTCTCTAGTTTTGAGTTCTTCTTCTTCTTCTTTTTTTTTTTGGGGGGGGGGGGTACCCAATCCACAGTTGTGTATTCTAGCTATATTGGTCTAGTTTAGTAAAGAGCAAGAGTAGATAATTGATTGGATATTTATATGAAATATAAATGTGCATAATGTGCATGCATGTGTTTGTGTGCCTGTGTATTTGTGTGTGTATTCCTTGACACATGGTACCACTCACTCCAATGTTAGATTTTCGTAAATATATTTTAACTAACATAGTTACATTAACCTTTTAAAAACAACATAAAATTAGCAACTTATAAACTTCAGGAAAGCAAGTCATTTATCTTCTATACAACCTATAAATATTAGGAGGACAGAGAAAAATACACAGCATAACCTGCTAACATTGATTGATGATCCTACTCTTACACAGAAGGCAATTGGATGAAAGATAGAGAGGTAGAGATGGTATATAAGATTCATCTTCGTAATCTATTTTAACATACAGTTTCTTCGTTGGTATTTGTAATCTTAATTCCCTTCCCCTCGCTGCAATTTCTTCCATAATTAACAAAACTTTTCAATGGAGGATTAGTATGGAATACAAAATAATGTTCATCCTATCTAGTTCTCTGGAAGCCTACTAGCAATTTCATACATAAATTTCTGTAGTGAGTTAGTGCTTCAAGAAATTCTGTTAAACTCTAGGTCTATTTGAGCAAAACCAATTTGTAATTGTGCAAAACAATTATTTATCACTGAAGTGAACCCTTATGTGAATTTTAAAAATCAATTAAATATATATCTAAATATCTTGAAAATTTAACAGTGGGAACTAAGGTATTATTTCTTAAAAAAGGAAATGTGAGGAAAGATAGAATAGTAAACTATGCATTAGACACACCCAAACTTAATTGTTTTGTATTTGTTTACCTTTTGTATGTGAAATATTTTTTGTGGAGAAAAAAAGCCTTTAAACTATCTGCAATTAGTTGCTTTTGAGTAAATCAGGATGTTTTTATTTGTCAATTGAAATGTAACATCCTCAGATTGTAATTGCACCTGTAGAACAATCCTGATTTATCACTTTGACTAAGGGCATAATTTATTTGAAAATCCAAGGACACTACAAACATCTACCCAATGTCTTCAAAATATTTTGAATCTGATGATGAAAGCTTTACTATAATAATGTGCCTTCCTTTATTGTTTTGCTATGGCTACCTCTACTCATCAGGAATTTGTTTCCTTACAAACTGCCCCCAAAACTCTACCATTGAAAGCCCAGCATTTGTATCATTTTCTTAGAAGGATTTCCATAATTTTATCCAATCTTCAGGCTATTGTAAAGACACGTATGTATCTGTTAGTATATATTTATGTGCTCATTCTTTTTAAGTTTACTATTATCTTCCTTTGTTTTTTCCACCTTTCTATGCCCTTAACAACAGAAACTCCATTTCATCCATCATTTGTGTCTTTTGCATTCAGCACTGTCACAGCCATAAGGCTTAATTACTATGTATGTGTATGTAATGAAAATGTCTCACAGTTTTCTAGTGTTTCATGTTCTGATAGCAAACCAGTCCCCTTTATACTTGTTTTGCTCTTCCATTCGATTTCTTAATTACATCGATTAAGTTATTTCTCTCATCTAGGACTTTGCATATTTGCAATATATTGATTTACCTATAATAAAATAAGAAAATTCATTATGATAATAAATCCCAATGTACTGGTATCTGAAAATTTATCTTACCAACAGTAATTAAACACAAGTTATAGTATTATACATGAAACGAATTGCCAGTCCAGGTTCTATGCATGATACTGGATGCTTGGGGCTGGTGCACTGGAACGACCCAGAAGGATGGTGCGGAGCGGGAGGAGGCAGGAGGGTTCAGGATGGGGAACACGTGTATACCTGTGGTGGATTCATGTTGATGTATGGCAAAACCAATAAAATATTTTAAAGTAATTAACCTCCAATTAAAACAAATAAATTTCTATAAAAACCCACAAGTACTACTTTTAACAAAATTTTGAATTTTCAGTGGAAATTGAAATGTTATTTTATGAAGAAGTCCTTATTTTAAGGGGAAAATGTCTACACCAGTGGAAGGTAGTCATCTATTGCTGCTGAGAAAACTACTCAAATCACAAGAAATCTTTTCAAACCCAGGAAGCTACTATATAATACAGTGACTCTAAAGAAGTTAACTAATGTCTTCTTTTACCCAAATCGAGGCAGTTGGATTTAATGCTCCCTGGTAGCCCTTCCAAATCAAATATTATATGCAAACAAATCTGTCCTTTAAAATTAATGAAAGTCCATTTCAAAGACTTTATGCTAACCTTTCTAATATTTAAATTATTTCATTCTCTGCTAAAGCTATGATTTTCCTTTTACTTTCAAGCTTTTTATAGCTAGAATTTTTTTTTTTTCCTTTTTAAATATGATCTTGTATTAAGCCTGACATTTCAAACCTGTTTTGACTGGATATTTATTGGTCTAAGAAGTATGAACATTTCTGTGGGCACTCAGTTTCTTAAAACTCAAGAAAGCAAAAATAATGGATTAAGTTTAAAGTAGTTTTATAGAGTCATTGCTTTTCCTTTAGGCCTGTGATTAAGTGAGCAATAGCAATGCCATCCTACTGAATACAGTTCTTAAATTTAGACCCACATGAGTTTCTATTTTGGAGAGCATGACTATGAAAGTAGGGAAAACAATTAAGATACAGTGATCACATTCCTATTCACTTGATGATGGGCAAAATGTATGAGTTGTCTACAAAGTATTGACAGAGACCTTGTATTGTATAAATGAGGACAGAGTAGGATGTGGTGCATGTGAAGATGAAGATGCTCTTGGAGACATTGTTTCTTCTTTGTAATCTTTGCATTTAATAAAGATGATCTCTGTTAATGCTTAAAAGATCTTCAGGACGTGGATAATCATGATGGTGTGATCACTCATCTAGAGCCAGACATCCTGGAATGTGAAATCAATTGGGCCTTAAAGCATCACTACGAACAAAGCTAGAGGAAGTGATGGAATTCCAGTAGGGCTATTTCAAATCCTGAAAGATGATGCCATGAAAGTGCTGCACTCAATAAGCCAGCAAATTTGGAACACTCAGCAGTGGCCACAGGACTGGAGAAGCTCAGTTTTCATTCCAATCTCAAAGACAACGCAAAAGAATGCTCAAACTACCACACAATTGAACTCATCTCACATGCTAGTAAAGTAATCCTCAAAATTTTCCAAGCCAGGCTTCAGCAATATGTGAAGCATGAACTTCCTGATGTTCAAGCTGGTTTTAGAAAAGGCAGAGGAACCAGAAATCAAATGTCCAACATTCGCTGGATCATGGAAAAAGCAAGAGAGTTCCAGAAAAACATGTATTTCTGCTTTATTGACTATGCCAAAGCCTTTGACTTTGTGGATTACAATAAAGTGTGGAAAATTCTGAGAGAGATGGGAATACCAGACCACCTGACCTGCCTCTTGAGAAACCTATATGCAGATCAGGAAGCAACAGTTAGAACTGGACATGGAACAACAGACTGGTTCCAAATAGGAAAAGGAGTATGTCAAGGCTGTATATTGTCACCCTGCTTATTTAACTTCTATGCAGAGTACATCATGAGAAACGCTGGACTGGAAAAAACACAAGCTGGAATCAAGATTGCCAGGAGAAATATCAATAACCTCAGATATGCAGATGACACCACCCTTATGGCAGATAGTGAAGAGGAACTGAAAAGCCTCTTAATGAAAGTGAAAGTGAAGAGTGATGAAGTTGGCTTAAAGCTCGACATTCAGAAAACCAAGATCATGGCATCCAGGCCCATCACTTCATGGGAAATAGATGGGGAAACAGTGGAAACAGTGGAAGATTTTGGGGGGACTCCAAAATCACTGTAGATGGTGACTGCAGCCATGGAATTAAAAGATGGTTACTCCTTGGAAGAAAAGTTATGACCAAACTAGATAGCATATTCAAAAGCAGAGACATTACTTTGCCGACTAAGTTCCATCTTGTGAAGGCTATGGTTTTTCCAGTATTCATGTGTGGATGCGAGCGTCGGACTGTGAAAAAGGCTGAGCACCGAAGAATTGATGCTTTTGAACTGTGGTGTTGGAGAAGACTCTTGAGAGCCCCTTGGACTGCAAGGAGATCCAACCAGTCCATTCTGAAGGAGATCAACCCTGGGATTTCTTTGGATGCTAAAGCTGAAACTCCAGTACTTTGGCCACCTCATGCGAAGAGTTGACTCATTGGAAGAGACTTTGATGCTGTGAAGGATTGTGGGCAGGAGAAGAAGGGGACGACCGAGGATGAGATGGCTGGATGGAATCACTGACTCGATGGATGTGAGTCTGAGTGTAATCCGGGAGTTCGTGATGGACAAGGAGGCCTGGCTTGCTTCGATTCATGAGGTCACAAAGAGTCGGACACGACTGAGCGACTGAACTGAACTGAACTGATGATTTATTTAACTTTTATTAACAAAAATTTAAGAATTTTTATAGAACATGATATTCCTTTATCATGTGCATAATTTATTAATTGTGTAATTATTTGTTCTTTGCTTGTCTTCCTTTTCAAAATGTTAAATCTTAGAGCAGGGATTGTGTTTTTCTTGGTCATATTAAGTTCAGTAGCTGATACATATGAAATACTTAATAATTTATTAATATTAATTGAATTAGTTAAGATATAGTCCACTGATTGTCACTGTTCCTGAATGCTTAATAGTCTCTGTTTTTCATAGTCTTTTGATTTCAGAGGCTATCTGGGGTGTGGGGAAGGATTATCTCAATTTTGTTCATTGCAGAAAAGATACCTTTCTTAGTGATTTCCAAATGATAGAAATATTAAGTGTATCCTTGAAATTGTAGTTATTTTCAGCAGTCATGAACTATGCATTCAGTTTAGAATCTAGTTTTCTTTGTGTTTATTTGATTTTATCACAGTTATGAGTCACATGTTTGAATGGTCTTTACAGTTTTATTTCACCTAAAAATGTGGCTATGTTGTGGGTGTTTTGATTGTTAATGTTTCTGCTGTGGTTTTGTTTTTAAAGAAGCTACCTTTTAACACAATTTTATGGAGATATACATAGATATGACAATAGTAATTTCATTTGCACATTCTAGTGGAAGTCAGAGTACTTTTTTGATTAAAAAATAATTATTTATTATAACATCTTTGATTATTATTATAATTGCATATTATTACTCTGAAGAGCGTATATCCATGGAGTACAAAAAAAAACTTCAGTAGTAAATATGAGTTCTGGATAAGCATTACTTAGCAGAGAAAATTCTTCATAACAGAATTCATATTTGACATTTTCTTTGAGGCAAAGTATGAGTAGGAATATAGAGATGTGTCTACTAAGGAACGTAACTGCTTTTGTAACTATGGCCATTTAATATTTTATAATTCCATATTTATGACAAAATTATATCCAATCCTATGTTGACAAAGCCTTTGAGGTGAACTCATACTACATCTAACTAAGTATGCTTATTTCAGTTAGGCACTGGACTTTACTTTTAGAACGTGCACCTACAGACACATTATCTTTGACAAAGGAGGCAAGAATATACAATGGAGAAAAGACAAGTTCTTTAACAAGTGGTGCTGGGAAAACTGGTCAACCACTTGTAAAGAATGAAACTAGAACACTTTCTAATACCATACACAAAAATAAACTCAAAATGGATTAAATATCTAAATGTAAGACCAGACACCATAAAACTCCTAGAGGAAAACATAGGCGAAACACTCTCTGACATAAATCACAGCAGGATCCTCTATGATCCATCTCCCAGAGTAATGGAAATAAAAGCAAAAATAAACAAATGGGACGTAATTAAACTTAAAAGCTTTTGCACAACAAAGGAAACTACAAGCAAAATGAAAATACAGTCTTCAGAACAGGAGAAAATAGTAGCAAAATGAAGCAACTGACAAGGAAAATTCATGTCAAAAATATACAAGCAGCTCCTGCAGCTCAATTCCAGAAAAATAAACGACCCAATCAAAAAATGGGCCAAAGAGCTAAACAGACATTTCTCCAAAGAAGAAATACAAGTGGCTAACAAACACATGAAAAGATGCTCAACATCACTTATTATCAGAGACATGCAAATGAAAACCACAATGAGGTACCATCTCACACAGGTCAGAATGACTGCTATCCAAAAGTCTACGAACAATAAATGCTGGAGAGGGTGTGGAGGAAAAAGAACACTTCTACGCTGTTGGTAGGAAAGCAAACTAGTACAGCCACTATGGAGGACAGTGTAGAGATTCCTTAAAAAGCTGGAAATAGAACTGCCATATGACCCAGCAATCCCACTGCTGGGCATACACATTGAGGAAACCAAAATTGAAAGAGACACGTGTACCTCAATGTTCATCACAACACTGTTTACAAGAGCCAGGACATGGAAGCAACCTATATGTCCATTGGTCACGAATGGATAAGAAATTTGTGGTACACATACACAATGGAATATTACTCAGCTGTTAAAAAGAATGCATTTGAATCAATTCTAGTGTGGTGGATGAAACTGGAGCCTATTATACAGAGCGAAGTAAGTCAGAAAGAAAAGCACCAATACAGTATATTAATGCATATATATGGAATTTAGAAAGATGGTAATGATGACCCTATACGCGAGACAGCAAAAGAGACACAGATGCAAAGAACAGACTTTTGGACTCTTTGAGAGAAGGCAAGGGTGGGATGATTTGAGAGAATAGCATTGAAACATGTATATTAACATGTGTGTAATTGATCGCCAGTCCAGGTTCGATGCATGAGGCAGGGTGCTTGGGGCTGGAACATTGGAATGACCCTGAGAAATGGGATGAGGAGGGAGGTGAGAGGGAGGGTTAGGATGGTGAACACATGTACACCCATGGTTGATTCATGTGAATGTATAGCAGAACCACGACAATGTTGTAAAGTAATTAGCCTCCAATAAAAATTTTAAAAAAAATAAAATAAAAGTGCTTAACAGTCTGATACTTAGTTATTAAAAAAAAAGCAATCAAACAAAACAAAACAAACAAACAAAAAGAAAATGGATGGGGAGAATAGACAGTGAAAGCAAACCACATGAGCAGAATTTTCAATGAAAGAGCTCATTTAGTGAGGAGAGCAGTAACAACAAAAATGCAAGGCACAAAATTATAAAATATTGATATAATTTATACAGTTGTGATTAACATAGACAATTACTATTATAGGAAGTATAGAAGAAAAGAGATCATTGCTGATTCCAGATTTTCAGCCTATAAGCCTAACAGCAAGTATTATTTCATGTTGACATTTTTGTTTATGTCCTGGGGTCGAGAATGTTCATAATGTCCAGCTAAATATAATCAGACACGTCACTTGAGAATAACACATGAATTCTAGTGAAGACTTTTGGTAAAATCCTTTAAAAGGTTATTGTTATATAAAATATCTTAGAATCTCAGATTTCCAATGCTCATGACATTAACATGGATAAATAACTGTAAATTTAAAAAAATCATCACATTCAATATAAATCTATGTGTAATAGTTTCAGGTCAGGCAAAATTTTGCAAAATATAATGCTGCTTAAATATTCAGTTAAAATAATAATATTCTGAAAACTACATTTAGTTTTCTAGCTTTGGTGAAGAATGCCTTCTGAAACATATCCATCCTTTGTCCTAAAAGCATGATGAGATTTCCGATTTTTTTTTTTTTTTTAGTTTACTCAGTATTATTTAAAAGCCTAGTACCACCAACTATCAGGGCTTTCTTGGTGGCCCTGAAGGTAAAAAATCTGCCTGTAATGCAGGAGATCTGGGCTCAGTCACTAGGTCAGGAAGATCCCCTGGAGAAGGGAATGGCTACCCACGCTAGTATTTTTACCTGGAAAATTCCATGAACAGAGAAATCTGGTGGGCTACAATCCATGAAGTGTCAAAGAGTTGGACATAACTGCACACGAGTGACTAACACTTTCCACTTTTTAACCACTATTTATCACAAGAATCATATATTTATTGTAAAAAGGAAAGTTTCTGGTAAGATTTCAAAGCAAGTCATGACTTATTTATAGTTAAAAAATAAATTTCTTTCATTTTTCTAATTTTTGCCTTGATTAGTGTAACATAAACCATCAGCTCAAATGTCATTTTAACAAATAACCTATTTTGGTGACAGAGATGGAGATGAATTAGTAATTTTAATTTATTTTCATAACTTTTTTGATGTACAAGTGCATCTTGAATGATGGATAGTAATAGACAATTAATATTCTTAAGTAAATATAATGTAGAAACTTTAGACTATCCTGTATTTTAGTACAAATTTGATTATGTCTCACTCAAATTTCAAACCATGTCTCACATGTATATGTACATATGTATACCTGTATATATGTACAGATATACACATGTCTATACAAAGCACTTCACTTTTCCAAAGGTGAAAAGGCAAAGCACATATGAATTGAAAACTAATATTGAGCTACACATTATACATGGAGAAGTGTAATGCTTTTTAAATTTTATAAAGATGACAAGGCTATGACTCTAGGAGCAGTATTATTTTCTCCTAGATATTATGTGTAGAATTTGGATAAATTATCACAAATAAATTCAGTTTATGTCTTCATGAACATTTAATGTTACTATTTTAATATTTGATGACAAAGATGATTATAATTTTTGTTTGATGCATTTTTAAATGAAAATATAAATTTAAGTTCAGAATCAAATATTAAAAATAAACTAGGAATGTTTAGAATATTTTACAATATAGCCTAATTCTGAGCACTTCTTAAAAATATACTCAGCAAGCATTTATTAAGTACGTGAATTGCACACAAGTAATATGGTAGAAGCTATGTATACATGACTTATTTTCTTAATGGAACTCCAGAATAGCAAGGAAAAAACGGATGAAACAATAATTACAAAAATGAGAATGAATATAATAATGAAGATATATAGAATTATGTGTGAGACTATAAAGGAGAATTCACTTAATGATGCCAAAGAAGTTGTGTTGTGTGTGCATCTGACTCTTTGTGATCCCATGAGTGTACCCCCACCATGTTCCCCTCTCCATGGGGGATTCTCTGGGCAAGAATACTGAAGCGGGTGGCCATGCCCTTCTCTAGGGGGTCTTCCCAATCAAGGGATCAAACCCAGGTCTCCAGTATTGCAAGTGGATTCTTCACCAGCTGAGCTACCAGGGATTTCCTGCCAACGAAGTTTATGGTATGCTTATGGAGAAAGTGACTTTTCCGGTGAGTGTTGAAAATATTTACTAGATTAACAAGTGAAAGGAGAGTCCAAGTGAAATTGCATTATAATTTTTGAAGGGATTATACAAAACTACGGTAGAAATGAATATTTTAGGGCATAGAGATGTCTTATTTGGATTAATTTGACTTGAAATTCTTACATGATAGCTACAGAGAGGTTAGAAAGAGGGTCACATCCAAGTCTGTTTCTCACAGAAGAAGGTTGGTTAATATAAAGGAATGTGATGTATAAAGATGTATTTAAAGTCCTAGATTCAGATGAAGAAATGGCATGAGACCAGAAAGAGTAAGATTCACTTTTGGAATTACAGTTTGTTATAATCAACTTTTATTACTTATTTCATAGGCTATTATCATAACCTTTTAATGTATCTATCTGCCTTCCACTTTAGTACTCACTAATTTGTCATGAAAACTATAAATAGATTTATCTTTCCAGTACACACACACATATAATATGCACACGTTTGCTTTAATCACTTTCTCAAAAATGTTTTCCAACTTTTCACTGCCTCTGTTATATCAAACGAAAATATTTTAGCCCTGTATTTCAAATATTTTTTTTCTGAATTTCTACTGTGTCTTATGAATTTACTTATGTTACTCTTAACAATACACGGGTGAAGGGAAAGGACACATCAGAATATTTCTCCTTAAAGTTGTAACCTATCCTGCACTCTAAATCATGTTACTTTTTTTCATTTATTGGGACTACAAAAGCCTGTTTGCACAACCTAAAAATATATCACCTAACTAGATAGTAGCCACAGGTTTTTTTTTTTCTATTTTCATAGTCTTATTATAGAAAGCAATCTTCTGTACTTAAATTTTTTGAACAATATTATCACTTATGTTGCATAATGATTTAATTTGAAATATGCTGTAAAATTTATTTGAAAACTATTTTGATATAATAAACCTTTACATGCATATGTATGTGTGTACACACACACACTCAAGTATTCCCCTATTCCTTTTAGGAATTGAAAATTGAATTCAGAGATATTTGTTTATGAAAAAGATGAGAGAATATGTGAGGTATCTATGGTAACATTCAGTACGGTCTATTATATTTCCAGTTTTTCATCTACTGCTTTTTGGCAAACTTCAGTCTGAGTCATAAGATCTTTCTTGTTTTGCTTTCTTTCCATTAGTGAGCTTGTTTAACCTTGAAATTTTAATTATCATCTTTCCATCAACAATTTTATACTTAGCCTTGATCTCTACTCTGAACTAGAGATTTGGAGACCAATTAGCTAAGTTAAAACATACACCTTGATAATTAGATATTTTATAGTCAGTGTCATTAAAACAATTCCCTATTCTCAGATCCTTCAACAAGTTGTTTCCCTTTAGTTGCCTCCATTTTAGTAAATTACCAATCATTCATACTATTGCTGGAGTCTGTCTCCCACATCCATTCCGTCAGCAGACTTATTAGTTTAATTTCAAAATGTATCTCACATTTCCCCATTTCTCTCCTGTTTGGTAACACTCCTGCTGTATAATCTACTATAATCGCTCATTAGGAATATTTACCTCTAAAGGAGACTGAATATGACCACTCTTCCCTCTTCCCTTCCTACAACAGCCTCCTATCTATATCATAGTTTCCACTCTTGTTTATACATAATCTATATTTATTTAGCAGTCTAAGTAACCAGCCCCTTCCAACCTCCACTCTCATCTCTTACATTCTTGGACTTCTCAGTATGCTCCAGTCATTTTAGTTTCTTTCTTTTCTTTAAACTCATCAAGTTCTTTCTTATTTCAGGTAAATGACACTCTCCCTGCTGATTCCAAGTTGGCTGAACATTTCTCATTCTTTAGATGTCATCACACAAGCATTATCTCTTCTAAAATGCTTTTCCTCACTATTATCTCACAGTAGGCACCTGCTCGCCCTCTCCTGGCCCGCCGAGTTAATATATTATATTATTCCAAATTTCTTCCATTTGTCCCTCCAGATCCACTCTCATTGTGAGTCTCCACCTGGGATTCTTCTCAATGAGGCTCACTGTATAAAAATATCAATAGCCTTCCTGGTTGGCTTCAACTTGGGAGGAGTTTTGGTAGGAAGTGAGAAATGAGAATAAAGCCAGAGAATTTACAGCTCTATCTCCCTCCCTGTGAAGTTTCTTTGTGCTGGTTCTTGAAACCTGGACAACTTCACACTTGTGGTTGCTTGTAAACCTTCTCTCTTCTTATCCCCTTAGGCCTAGGGTGGTAATAACTATTCTTAGCTATAAGTCACTGCATAATCTCTTGGTATTCCACTAAGCATAAGTTTTTGTAAACTGTCCTTTCTTGTAAACAAAACAAATGAGCAAACAAAAAAACAAATACGTTGTTTGGATTTTTCTAGTGTGAATCTGGTTATCTAAGTATATTCTTTTTTTATGGGCTAATAGCATGATAATAATGTGTAATAATACTTTTCATTTATTGGTTTACTGTTTACTGTAACTCAGTATAAACTCTGTGAGGGGAAGGACATTTCCTTTTTTGTCCATTGGTATTTTTTTTCAGCTTCTATAATCATATCTGATGTAAAACAGATACCAAATAAATATTTTTTAATAAGTGATGAATCAATATTAGAATAATTATTTTAAATGGAATAATTGAGGTTAAAATTGAAGTTATTATGACCAACAAGTTTTACTTTTTTTGATAATTTTAATGTGGAGGGATATTTCATTGATTCTAGATATATAAATTGCAATTGAGGATAATTTGAACAATGTAAGAAACAAAATCAGATGTTTAAATTTTTATGATGCTAAAGAGGCAAGTAGTTGAAAAGAAATTTAATTTTAGCACCAAATTTCAGTTTTATACAGACTTTTTCAGCATTATATAGCATTTGATTTAAACATATATGATTGCTTGCCAGTCCTCTGTTCTCTGTTACCACACTAGTCGAGGTAACTCTTTAATTATAATAAATTGACCAAGCCACTTCTGGCAGAAGAATCAAATAAACAATTGCTCACACACATATCTTTGAGTTGCTAGAAATGAGAGTTGTTGTAAATAGTAAGTCAGAAGAAGTAACTCTAAAAAATAGAGTAGGTTCAGTGAGAAGATATACTGTCTCTTTCTTATTTTTAATCCTTTCTCTGTGTGTTACTAGAGCGAGTTTTCTGACAAATGGTATACTTCCCATATTCTGACTGACAGCCTAATCTCCAGGGAAAGCCTAAGCTTTTCAGTAGATCAAAGCTATGCCTTTCACACTCAGTGACTGCTGAGCCCATGATAGAAAAGTGGCTGACACTGGGAGATAGTGTAGGGTGACTTCTGCCAGAGTGAGGAAATTAGAAATGAGAGCACAGAGCATTGTTACGAAAATATTGGAGGTAGTTTCTCATCGTCTGCCTTCAAGGACTAAGCCTTCCTTGTTAAAAGAGAGGACTGAATTCCCACATTTTGAATCCTGAATGTCATATTCCATCCAGCAGTGTCCTTGCATTTCGATATATTCTCTATATCTGTTCATTTAAATAAGAAAGAAATTAAATAGTGCTTCATATTTTATAAGAAGTAAAATAATTTGTTTCTGGATAAATTTATAATTTTAAAAGAATATTCTCTTTGAATAGAGAATAGATTCTCTTGATAGAGTCTCTTCATATTTTCTTCATCAAGGAAACATAGACTATAAAATAAGTAGTAGATTCAATTTGTATAACATATTTAATACTATGTAATTTTACAAGAATATTATAACATTTTATAATTTGTGTAACATAAATACAACATTTGGTATAATGTATCCGGCTTAGAAGTTTATAGATATTTTCTTTTTATCATTTTCTTTGCTCATTTATAATATCAAATTCTCCTAATTTAAAATACATACTAATATTCCCTAATATAAAATATAATACTGTATTTTCATGTTTCTTATGTATGTACTGTATATTGCATGATTTATATTATGCTATATTAAATGTATTTTACATTGTACATGACATGATATGACTGATCAACTAATGCTTCATTTTCACTGCTAGATTGTAATAGCTCTGCTTCCAAAGAGCAAATGTCTTTTAATATCATGATTGCAGTCACTGTCCACAGTGATTTTGGAGCCAAAGAAAATTAAATCTGTCACTGTTTCCACTTTTTCTCCTTATACTTGCCATGAAGCAATGGGACCAGTTTCCATGATCTTAGTTTTTTTTTTTTTTCTTAATATTTAATTTCAAACCAGCTTTTTCACTCTCCTCTTTCACCCTCATCAAGGAGCTCTTTAGTTTCTCTTAACTTTCTGCCATTAGAGTGGTATCATCAGTATATCTGAGGTTGTTGATATTTCTCCTGGTAATCTTGATTCCAGCTTGTGCTTCTTCCAGCTTGGCATTTCACATGATAACTTTAGGAAAGTTAAGCAGATATAACTTTGTAGGAGAAGCATTGCAATTAGTTGAATGTAATGGAAATCTCAGCAATTAGGATCCCAATTTCAGTTTCAAGGCTGAGTTTGAGACCTGGAAAATCTTTTTTAAAGGTCAATTTCACAACATCTTGAAGGCAGCTGAAAGATCTATTCTTTAGGAACATTTCATGTGTAGTTGAAGCTACACATATCCTTGATTACATGTCATTTACATTTTTATTATTGGAATTATCTTATGGAGACTTACCAGTATTTCTGAATCTATTTTTAAAACATAAATTAAAGATGAATTACATTTAATTCAACAGATAAGACCTACTCTGCTTTAGATGTTCAGTTAGATGATGGGATTACAATGATAAAAATGATATAGTCCTTTGATTCAAAGCTTTACAGTTCATTCAAAGAGGTAGAATTTCATCATAAGGAATTTAATAATATAAACAAACAGGGGTAGTTACAAAGCGGCATAGATATGATAACAAGATAGCACCTAACTGTATGGGTCGGTCTAGTCAAGGCTATGATTTTTCCAGTAGTCATGTATGGATGTGAGAATTGGACTGTGAAGAAGGCTGAGCACTGAAGAATTGATA
Source organism: Ovis canadensis (assembly GCF_042477335.2). Classification (NCBI taxonomy): domain Eukaryota; kingdom Metazoa; phylum Chordata; class Mammalia; order Artiodactyla; family Bovidae; genus Ovis; species Ovis canadensis. Next base: position 17,049,671 of record NC_091266.1, read on the forward strand.
CTTTTGAACTGTGGTGTTGGGGAAGACACTTGAGAGTCCGTTGGACTGCAAGGAGATCCAACCAGTCCATTCTGAAGGAGATCAGCCCTGGGATTTCTTTGGAAGGAATGGTGCTAAAGCTGAAACTCCAGTACTTTGGCCACCTCATGAGAAGAGTTGACTCATTGGAAAAGACTTTGATGCTGGGAGGGATTGGGGGCAGGAGAAGAAAGAGGCAACAGAGGATGAGATGGCTGGATGGCATCACTGGTTCGATGGACGCGAGTCTGAATGAACTCCGGGAGTTGGTGACGGACAGGGAGGCCTGGCGTGCTGCGATTCATGGGGTCTCAAAGAGTCGGACACCACTGAGCGGCTGAACTGAACTGAAAAGACATTTAAGCTAAAGTTTTATGAGTGACTTTTCAGTCATCTTTGAACAACAGGCAAATAATGCCTAAAAGCATTTAAGAATGGTTGGAAGAGGTGGATTTCACATGTTTTCAAATATCTATTCCCAAAGCCTAACTAGTGAACATTCTTTAGAATGTACAGCAAAATGTTGTCCATGGACTCTGCAACTGTTTGTAGCACATAATTCTCAGTCAGCAGGCACTACAGGAGACACGTCTGAGAAGAAAGGCCCTTTCTCTGTTCTTTGTAGTCCCAATTCACAATACCTGGATGGCAGCTGAAAAATCCAGTCTTAGAAGAAAAACTTCTTGTCTTATAATCATAAGCAAAAGTCAGTTCAAACAAATGCTAGTTTAAAGCAAAATTTTAAGATCATTTTTTTAACTTAATAATCTCTAGTAGCTATCATAGAAATATCCCTTGAAAGAAATGATAGCATCCAATATTTTTCACTAGAATTAAATTGAAATCTTAAAAAAATAAAAGAATGAAGGAAACAAGTACATAGCTTTCTTGAGTTTGCTTTATAGTTATTTTGGAATGTATATTAATTAAGGTAAATGAAGATAGTTAAAAGGCTGCTGCTGCTGCTAAGTTGCTTCAGTCATGTCCGACTCTGTGCGACCCCAGAGATGGCAGCCCACCAGGCTCCCCCATCCCTGGGATTCTCCAGGCAAGAATACTGGAGTGGGTTGCCATTTCCTTCTCCAATGCATGAAAGTGAAAAGTGAAAGTGAAGTTGCTCAGTCGTGTCCGACTCTTAGCGACCCCATGGACTGCAGCCTACCAGGCTCCTTCATCCATGGGATTTTCCAGGCAAGATGACTGGAGTGAGGTGCCATTGCCTTCTCCTAGTTAAAAGGCATATAAAGACAAAAGTTCGTGGTTGCATAGGTATGTATACGTTTTAGTTCTTCAAAATAACTTTTAAAATATTTATGATCACAATCAAATGTACCCTGAAGAAAGTAAAATCAGTTACAATTTGTGTGTAGAATTTTCAAATAGCTTAACATTCTAAGGAGAAATTTAAGCTAACATTTCTATTTGCTACTTGTAAACATTGGAAGTGTTTATATAAACATTGAAATCACCATACTTTTTAAAAAGCCTCTTAACAACCTTATTTTTATTCACCTTGGATTCAAAGATACTAACAAAAATAGCAGTGACATAACCTGTCTCATATACATTTGTGTTCTTGAGTGCCAGCTGGTGACACTATGATGATACATAGCACTAATAATTGATTAAAGTGACTTCTTTCCTTGCCCCAGTGCTTATTGATATGTGACACTTGGCAATATATTATTGAAGCCCCATTGTACTGATGATGCACTGGGACAGGATGTCACTGGAGAGTCCTTCCTTGAGTGATATATTTCTCCTTCACAGGGTCATGAAAATCTAAGGATGCACATTCAAAGCCAGAATATAAACCTGTTTTAAGAGTAAAATCAACTTTAGAAATATCTTAGTGTTTCAAAGCTTGCAATAGGTGTTTATAGCTGGAAACCCAGGCAATCCAAGCTCATAAATAATGCATCCTGGTAGTATTATGTATCTATGTAAAGGAGAGCATTCCTCCTGAGAAAAGAAACCTAAGAGTAAAAAGCAGACACACTGAAGGAAGGATTACAAAGCAAAATGTGATTATGGGTTTAGAGATTTATGGGAAAAAGTTCATACAAAGTATAAAAGATAGAAAGAAAAAAAAAAAAAAACAACAGAAAGCACTCCATTAAACTCTAGAATCACCGAGGAATTAGAAACAATAAAGCTTAATGCCTGTGGGTTGAACTTCATATACTTAAATGACTAATGAACAGCACAGGAGAACAAATGAGTCTCAGAGTACTGTCTGATATCCAAAGATGGGGGAATAGGGCATATTTATCTGCACTTTATAAAGAATGGTGCTAACCCTACTTTAGAAGACTTTTCATAGAGTACACTAAATTAATCATTTAACTATTCATCTTTATCAGCTCCCCAATTTTCACTGTGGGGTGCTAAGGCTAAATATCCCTGTAAAATAAAGGAAAGGATTTATAAAATGTTTTCTTTAGCTATCACTACATGAGAAAAAATAGTTTAAAATGATTACCCCAAAATTTTCCTATCTTAAATATTAAAAGTATTCTGAATTTGAGTTATTCTAGCACATGGAATAAGGAGTGAAAAAGAACAATAATTTACTCAGATATGTTATTTTGCTATCATTGCATGTTTTTAAATCATTTCCATTTCAGTAAGGAAAGATCAGGAGTTCAATTATATATCAATATCTCCAAAGAAGTAAGTCTCTGAAATTACATTTTTGCACTTTTGTTTTCTCTGAAATTACATTTTTGCACTTTTGTTTTCATATTTTCAAAAGAAACCCCTAAATGACCATTAGCTGCAACAATATTGCATTGAAGGAGGAACATAATCCTAAATTACAGACAACTAAAAGGATAGGAAAAACGCGTGGGTGTAATATGTGCTTAGTTTCAATTTAAAACAATAGTAAAATAGTTTTTTGTTGTTACAATAGCCCAATAGTTTGTTTTTTTAAACTGTCTATTGGAATTTCTTTTTTATTTCCTCTCCTTAATTCTAATCCTAAACCTGTATTTACAAATCAAGTGATAGAAACTTTGACTTAAATATAGACTGAAATAATATCCCAGCAAAAGACCAATTTGAAACTAGTTGCAGACATGTCTCAAGTCAATCTCTGTTTTAATTAGATAGTAATTAGACTATCATATTGTGAACCTTTATGAAAGCAACTCACGTTGTGTAAAATCAGGTTGGGACAAACTTTATTTGTTGCATCTATAATAAGAATTCAGAATGAGTAAAATAATAGCAACAATTCAAATGTATCAAATTACTAAAATTAGCCATTGTGTTTACTGGAATGTCTAGCACATACTATTTCTTTCTAACTTGCATACACCTACACCTACCCCTTCTAGATATATGCTAAATTAATTTAGGGATGACAGGTCATCATTGAATTTTCTTGAGAAAACAAATATATATATATATATATATATATATATTTGCACTTTTTTTCTCTTGTAAACTTCTATTTTCAATGACTGCCTCTCATGTGGAGTGCTGCATACAAAAGAGGCCCTGTATTGTGTGATCATCATTTGCAGTTGATGAGAAATCTAAAAGCCATCATTTTCCTCTAACTTTGGAAATTAATCTTTCCTGTCTATTCTGCGTGATGTTGCTACTGATATTTTCAACTATCCACTGACTTCAATCAGAGATTATATTTTATAAAAGTGGTACGGCAGAAGAATATCTTCTGAAATATGTTAACCTGATCAGTTGTCAAGATACATCCGCATACTAAAATCCATTTTTTTTTTGACATTTTGTGTAGAAAGCTATAGCTTCTTTTCAGACTTCATAAATGGCTTCAAGTTGTGATTATGGGGATAAGATTTGAGGAAGAGGTATGAAGGCATTGAGGTAGATAACAAAATAAGAATGAAGATATGGAATCAGAGCTACATATATTTTCCCTTTAGTTGGCCCTGATAAAATGTGTGATTTCCTAGCATTTAAGAAATACTCATGAATAGTTTATAAATGAAGTAATGTTATTTTTAGGTAATTTGCAATTCTTCTTTGATATCTGAATTCTCCTCAGTTCTTTCTTTCTCAGTGATATGGCATAGGAACAGGGAGTAGGGAGGTAGCCAAGACTCCAGTATAGAGTATTTTACATAGCTTACATTCTGGAATGCAAGACATGGAATCTTATTCCTTTAATAAACACCTAATATTTGCCAAGTTTTTTAAACTTTTTGTGATTCAGTTTCTTCATTTGTAAAAGAAGGATAATTTAACGTCTATCTTATAGGTTTCTTATGAATATTTAATGAGTTCATTTCTGTAAAGCACATAATACAGTACATGGAGCATATTAAGCACTAAGTTTGTGCTACATAGTTTTGTTGAAATTTGAAGAATTTTCTAATATAGTCCATGTTTATGAATCAAAGGGCAGAGTTGGAACTAGAAAGAGAATAATCCTTAGTCTTCCCTCTCTTATAGAATGAAATACCTTTTGTCAATTTATCTTCCCCATGAAGGGGGCCAACAGTGCCCTCCCCCTAGATTTTCCTCCTTACACTGAGACATTTACTCCTGCAGCTTCAGCATGCTTATCAGAAGTGGAAAGTTTCAGAGAATACTGCAGACTGGATCAGGATTTGACAATGTAAGGAATTCCCATGTCTCCCATGTTTATAACCAATGAAAGGAAACAAGGCAAACCAACCTGTAAGATGAATTTGTTTTTTTAATAAATTGGGCTTATTTATTCTATATGTCATTGCATTTACAATAAAGATGTCAACATTTGAACATGGAGGTTCCCTTAGAAGTATGGGTTATAAGTGACTGGAATTTTACCAATAGGTAAGATGAAGCAAAGATACAAACCAAAGATAAGACCTATGAATTATAGACCCATTCAATATCTTCCATCCTGAAGAAAGGCTAAGGGTGGCGATAACAAGACATTAAAACCTGTCAGTTCAGAGCCAAGAGACAAGTTAAAACTGATATAAAAACCAATAGAGTATACTAACACATATATATGGAATTTAGAAAGATGGTAAACATAACCCTGTATGTGAGACAGCAAAAGAGACACAGATGTATAGAACAGTCTTTTGGACTCTGTGGGAGAGGGAGAGGGTGGGATGATTTGGGAGAATGGCATTGAAACATGTATAATATCATATAAGAAATGAATCACCAGTCTAGGTTTGATGCAGGATACAGGATGCTTGGGGCTGGTGCACTGGGATGACCAAGAGAGATGGTATGGGGAGGGAGGTGGGAGGAGGATTCAGGATTGGGAACACGTGTACACCCATGGGGGATTCGTGTTGATGTATGGCAAAACCAATACAATATTGTAAAGTATAATTTAAACAAAATACTTCTTTCTCACCAATTGTTTTATTTGCTCTTACAGCAGAAACCATTTAGCTTTTATTATGTCAAATTCATCACCCTATACCCACATTCACATCCACACACAAATTTTTCTTCCATATTATGGAAAAAATAGATAAGAAAAAGATGCAGCCCATTGAGATCAACATTTTTCTAGGTATAGTGGATACAATGGTGTGCCACCCCAAACCTCCAAGATATACAGGTATACAGGTGATTGAAGTATATAGCTTCCCAGCTTCTGGGTATGTTGGCTGCGGACAAAGCTCCTTTGCTCCAAATTGCATTTGCATAAGGAAGCTATCTTTCTCAAATTTATTCCATTTCCTTAGTAGTATTAATAACTTGCATGGAACAACTGGTTGATTTGAATAAAAATGTCCCCTTGACACAATTTAGCTTAACTGGATTGTCATGTTAGCTTCAGTGTTCCCTCTACTAGGACTGACCCCACCATTCCTTTAAAATCGCTGTTCCTGAAAGCAAATAAACTCTTGTACATAATCCTTCATCTCAGAATCTTTTTCTAAGGATTTAATCTAAAAGACTGGCTTCCCAGGTGGCTCAGTGGCAAAGAATCTGCCTGCCAATGTAGGACACATGGATTTTATCCCTGGATAAGGAAGAACCTCTAGAGGGGGAAATAGCGCAACACTCCAGTATTCTTGCCTGAAAAATTCCATGGACAGAGGACCCTGGTGGGCCACAGTCCATGGGAACACAAATAGTTGGTACAACTAAGTGACTGAGCATGCACACAACCTAAAATTCTATATTAAAAATATTCAGAGAGGGAGGAGACCTAGTTTTTTGCCTTCACGAAACTCAAATTCTAGCATTTCCCAATGCACAGTCATATATATATTTGCATTAGTATTTCAGCATCAATGCTATTAATTTCAAATTATTTAATGAATGCATTTAAGCTACTGTATACTTGCTTATTTTGAGCACTTATATATTAGAGAGTAATATTTAGAAATATGTCATTGTGCTAGACAAATTCATATATATAATCACTTTGCTCTCAATTTGAAACTCTCTGCTATAAAGTAATAATAAATGTTTATGAACATTGTTCTCTTTCAAAAATAATTGGAAGAGATATCCAGTTAATTCAGACTTTTTCAGCCCTGAAGTTTTAACTTATTTTAAGTGAAATTTCTAGCTTTATGATTAGTAATTGGCTTATCCTTAATGATAGAATTATTTATTGGGGTGTGGAGGAGGTTAGATAAAATAAACATAATATTCTTTATTAATATTGTATAGTTTAATAAACATACATTTGTAAAATATATATAATTATGTATATATATTCTATATATTTGTTTCCTAGGACTACCTTATAAAGTTTTCTCTTACTGCCATTAAAATTCCTCTGTATCCCTGAAATAAAGTGACTAAATTGGTAAATGAAACTTATGTTTGCTTTGCATATACAATGTTATTGGTGGAAAAGCCTTTTTTTTATTTTGCAGTATTTCTTTATTCTTTATTTTTTAACTTTTATTTTTACTTTATTTTACTTTACAATACTGTATTGGTTTTGCCATACATTGACTTGAATCCACCACGGGTGTACATGTGTTCCCAAACATGAACCCCCCTCCCACTTCCCTCCCCACAACATCCCTCTGGGTCATCCCCGTGCACCAGCCCCAAGCATGCTGTATCCTGCATCGGACATAGACTGGCGATTCGTTTCTTACATGATAGTATACATGTTTCAATGCCATTCTCCCAAATCATCCCACCCTCTCCCTCTCCCTCTGAGTCCAACAGTCCATTATACACATCTGTGTCTTTTTTGTTGTCTTGCATGCAGGGTCATCATTGCCATCTTTCTAAATTCCATATATATGTGTTAGTATACTGTATTGGTGTTTTTCTTTCTGGCTTACTTCACTCTGTTTAATTGGCTCCAGTTTCATCCATCTCATCAGAACTGATTCAAATGTATTCTTAACGGCTGAGTAATACTCCATTGTGTATATGTACCACGGTTTTCTTATCCATTCATCTGCTGGTGGACATCTAGGTTGTTTCCATGTCCTGGCTATTATAAACAGTGCTGCGGTGAACATTGGGGTACATGTGTCTCTTTCAATTCTGGTTTCCTTGGTGTGTATGCCCAGCAGTGGGATTGCTGGGTTATATGGCAGTTCTATTTGCAATTTTTGAAGGAATCTCCACACTGTTCTCCATAGTGGCTGTACTAGTTTGCATTCCCACCAACAGTGTAGGAGGGTTCCCTTTTCTCCACACCCTCTCCAGCATTTATTGCTTGCAGATTTTTGGATCGCAGCCATTCTGACTGGTGTGAAGTGGTACCTCATTGTGGTTTTGATTTGCATTTCTCTAATCATGAGTGATGTTGAGCATCTTTTCATGTGTTTGTTAGCCACCCATATGTCTTCTTTGGAGAAATGTCTATTTAGTTCTTTGGCCCATTTTTTTGATTGGGTCGTTTATTTTTCTGGACTTGAGCTGCATAAGTTGCTTGTATGTTTTTGAGATTAGTTGTTTGTCAGTTGTTTCATTTGCTATTATTTTCTCCCATTCAGAAGGCTGTCTTTTCACCTTGCTTATATTTTCCTTTGTTGTGCAGAAGCTTTTAATTTTAATTAGATCCCATTTGTTTATTTTTATTTTTATTTCCAGAATTCTGGGAGGTGGATCATAGAGGATCCTGCTGTGATTTATGTCTGAGAGTGTTTTGCCTATGTTCTCCTCTAGGAGTTTTATAGTTTCTGATCTTACATTTAGATCTTTATTCCATTTTGAGTTTATTTTCGTGTGCAGTGTTAGAAAGTGATCTAGTTTCATTCTTTTACAAGTGGTTGACCAGTTTTCCCAGCACCACTTGTTAAAGAGATTGTCTTTACTCCATTGTATATTCTTGCCTTCTTTGTCAAAGAAAAGGTGTCCATATGTGTGTGGATTTATCTCTGGGCTTTCTATTTTGTTCCATTGATCTATATGTCTGTCTTTGTGCCAGTACCATTACTGTCTTGATGACTGTGGCTTTGTAGTAGAGCCTGAAGTCAGGCAAGCTGATTCCTCCAGTTCCATTCTTCATTCTCAAGATTGCTTTGGCTATTCGAGGTTTTTTCTATTTCCATACAAATCTTGAAAAGGAAGAATTGGAGAACCCTAGAGTTATTAGAAGGAAAGAAATCTTAAAAATTAGGGCAGAAACAAATGCAAAAGAAACAAAAGAGACCATAGCAAAAATCAACAAAGCCAAAAGCTGGTTCTTTGAAAGGATAAATAAAACTGACAAACCATTAGCCAGACTCATCAAGAAGCAAAGAGAGAAAAATCAAATCAATAAAATTAGAAATGAAAATGGAGACATCACAACAGACAACACAGAAATACAAAGGATCATAAGAGACTACTATCAGCAATTATATGCCAATAAAATGGACAATTTGGAAGAAATGGACAAATTCTTAGAAAAGTACAATATTCCAAAACTGAACCAGGAAGAAATAGAAAATCTTAACAGACCCATCACCAACACGGAAATTGAAACTGTAATCAGAAAACTTCCAGCAAACAAAAGCCCAGGTCCAGACGGCTTCACAGCTGAATTCTACCAACAATTTCTAGAAGAGCTAAGACCTATCCTCCTCAAACTCTTCCAGAAAATTGCAGAGGAAGGTAAACTTCCCAACTCATTCTATGAGGCCACCATCACCCTAATACCAAAACCTGACAAAGATACTACAAAAAAAGAAAACTACAGGCCAATATCACTGGTGAACATAGATGCAAAAATTCTCAACAAAATTCTAGCAAACAGAATCCAACAACACATTAAAAAGATCATACACCATGACCAAGTGGGCTTTATCCCAGGGATGCAAGGATTCTTCAATATCCACAAATCAATCAATGTAATTCACCACATTAACAAATTGAAAAATAGAAGCCATATGATTATCTCAATAGATGTAGAGAAGGCCTTTGACAAAATTCAACATCCATTTATGATAAAACTCAGCCATTAAAAAGAATACATTTGAATAAGTTCTGATGAGATGGATGAAACTGGAGCCGATTATACAGAGTGAAGTAAGCCAGAAAGAAAAACACCAATACAGTATCCTAAGACATATATATGGAATTTAGAAAGATGGCAATGATGACCCTTTATGCAAGACAACAAAAAAGACACAGATGTGTATAACGGACTTTTGGACTCAGAGGAAGAGGGAGAGGGTGGGATGATTTGGGAAAATGGCATTGAAACATGTATACTATCATGTAAGAATCAAATTGCCAGTCTATGTCTGACGCAGGATACAGCATGCTTGGCGCTGGTGCACGGTGATGACCCAGAGAGATGTTATGGGAAGGGAGGTGGGGGGGGGGGGGGTTCATGTTTGGGAACGCATGTACACCCATGGTGGATTCAAGTCAATGTATGGCAAAACCAATACAGTATTGTAAAGTAAAATAAAGTAAAAAAAAAAAAAAAGAAGAAAAAGAAAAAGAAAAAAACTCTCTAGAAAGCAGGAATAGAAGAAACATACCTCAACATAATAAAAGCTATATATGACAAACCCACAGCAAACATTATCCTCAATGGGGAAAAATTGAAAGCATTTCCCCTAAAGTCAGGAACAAAACAAGGGTGCCCACTTTCACCACTATTATTCAACATAGTTCTGGAAGTTTTGGCCACAGTAATCAGAGCAGAAAAAGAAATAAAAGGAATCCAAATTGGAAAAGAAGAAGTAAAACTCTCACTGTTTGCAGATGACATGATCCTCTACATAGAAAACCCTAAAGACTCCACCAGAAAATTACTAGAGCTCATCAGTGAATATAGCAAAGTTGCAGGATATAAAATCAACACACAGAAATCCCTTGCATTCCTATACACTAATAATGAGAAAGTAGAAAAAGAAATCAAGGAAACAATTCCATTCACCATTACAACGAAAAGAATAAAATACTTAGGAATAAATCTACCTAAAGAAACTAAAGACCTATATATCGAAAACTATAAAACACTGATGAAAGAAATCAAAGAGGACACTAATAGATGGAGAAATATACCATGTTCATGGATCAGAAGAATCAATATAGTGAAAATGAGTATACTACCCAAAGCAATTTACAAATTCAATGCAATCCCTATCAAGCTACCAGCGGTATTTTTCACAGAACTAGAACAAATAATTTCAAGATTTGTATGGAAAAGTCTTTTTATAGTTATTTTTGAAAGCCAAAATCAGGACCCACAGCAAACATTTCTCTGGAAATGTGAAATATCAATCCTTATATAAGGGTCTCTTTTATAAACTCTGTAGTTTATTGAGTGGAAAACAACATTTACAAAATTAACCAAGGGTTAGTGTGTCTAAAGAAAATGTCCTTACCTTCCTCTTTCAGTTCAGTTCAGTTCAGTCACTCAGTCGTGCCCACCTCTTTGCAATCTCATGGACTGCAGCACTCCAGGCTTCCCTGTCCATTACCTGTCGGGAGCCAGCGTGAGAAATCCCACCCGTGGCAAAGGTCAGGAGGAAGGAAGCCTGACAAAACGCAAAGGCGGGGAACAGGCTTCAGGGGTTCCCCGTGGAATTTCCTGAGCATCTAACCCCCAAATCAGAGTCTGCCTGCTTTACTATATTATGCTTTTCACCTACTCTTCAGACATTAACAGGGGGCTGTCCCCCACCACCTTTTTTTAGGGAAAAATTAATTTAGAGCTTTTAGATAATAAGTCTCCTGGGCATAATAATAGTGTTTCAATCCAAAAACCCCTCTGATGGCTATCTAACTTGCCTTACCCGGACTTTTACAACTGTGCATGTGATTGTTTATAGCCGCCCCCCCCCCAACTGTGAGAGGCACGGGAAGCCTAAAACATATAGCCTTTCAAAGAGTTAAAAGTTATTAGAGTAGAGCTGGTGTAAGATTTCACTGTTAAGCCAATGCTTGTTGCTTAGATCCCATATCTCTTATCCACTGTGCACCTGAGAGCACAGTTGTTAACATAGTTCGAATGTAAGAAAAAAACAAGTGTAGCCTTGAAACTGACCACATCAGACTTTTGAGCTAATTGGTCCTTTCTTTGTTGTAACTTACCACACCTTTGCTTCGTGAAAATGTAACTTTGTTTGATACTTTCTGAGGCTGACATAGATTAGAAATATAAAGAAAAAACACTTCAAGGGAAAATAAGTTTTTTGGTTGAGCAGCCTTTATCAAAAGAGGGTCTTAAAATGTTTCACAGGCCTCCAAGGCCAGAAGATAATATGCACAACATCATTTGTGGGACAGGTATAAAAGTCTTTTTTAAAAAATAAAATTATTGGGGCCTCGCTCACCGAAGCAGCTTGGTCTCCCCGTGTCTTCTTTATTTTCTGGCTGAATTCCCATCTGGGGTGTGGAGGCTCACCATGTATACTTGCTTGCCCTGGCTTCTAAGACTCACACAAGAGGGAGCCCAAGGCAGGGCACCCTCCACTATTCAAATGGGTGCCTGTGGCCTAATGTAGATGGTGCAAACCTCTTGTCTCGAGGTTTTATTAGTTCTCCATGTAACCTAAGTTATTCAGCCTCTTTTCTCCACTAATTTTCCTACTACACTATTCTTTCCTAATCCAATCTTATATTCCCAATTAAATAAATCTCACTTCATTGACTCTGTCCACCCTTTGAATTCCCTGGATCCACCAGGGTTGGACCCCAGCAATTACCAACTCCTGGAGCTTGTTCAAATTCATGTCCATTGTGTCGGTGATGTCACCCAACCATCACATCTTTTGTTGTCCCCTACTCCTCCTGGTTTCAATCTTTCCCAGTATCAAGGTATTTTCCAGTGAGTCAGTTCTTTGCGTTAAGTGGACAAAGTATTGAAGCTTTAGCTTCAGCATTAGTACTTCCAATGACTGTTAAGGACTGATTTCCTTTAGGACAGACTGATTTGATCTTCTTGCAGTCCAAGGGACTCTCAAGAGTCTTCTCTAACACCAAAGTTCAAAAGTATCAGTTCTTTGATGTTCAGCTTTCTCTATGGTCCAATTCACACATCCATACATGACTACTAGAAAAACCATAGTTTTGACTAGACGGACCTTTGTTAGCAAAGTAATGTCTCTGCTTTTTAATATGCTGACTAGGTTGGTCATAGCTTTTCTTGCAAGGAACATGTGTCTTTTAATTTAATGGCTGCAGTCACCATCTGCATTGATTTTGAAGAAAATAAAGTCTGTCATTGTTTTCCCATCTGTTTGCCATGAAGTGATGGGCCTGGGTGCAATGGTCTTAACGTTTTGAATGTTGAATTTTAACAAGTTTTTTCATTCTCCTCTTTCACTTTCATCAAGAGGCTCTTTAGTTGCTCTTCCCTTTCTGCCATAGGGTGGTGTCATATGTATGTCTGAGGTTATTGATATTTCCACTAGAAATCTTGATTCCAGCTTGTGCATTCCAGTCCCCTATGATGAAAAGAACATCTTTTTTGGTGTTGGTTCTAGAAGGTCTTGTAGGTCATCATAGAACCTTTTAATTTCAGCTTCTTTGACATTAGTGGTTGGGGCAGAGACTTGGATTTCTGTGGTATTGAATGATTTGCCTTGGAAAGGAACAGAGATCATTCTGTCATTTTTGAGACTGCACCCAAGTATTGCCTTTCAGACTCTTTTGTTGACTATGAGAGCTACTCCATTTTTTCTAAAGGATTCTTTCCCAAAGTATTATATATAATGGTCATCTGAATTAAATTTGCCCATTCCAATCCATTTTAGTTCACTGATTCCTAAAATGTCAGTGTTCATTCTTGCCATCTCCTGTTTCACCACTTCTGATTTACTTTGATTCATGGATCTAACATTCCAGCTTTCTATGCAATATTGTTCTTTACAGCATCTGACTTTACTTCCATCACCAGCTACATCCACAACTGGGCATTGTTTTCACTTAGGCTTCGTGTTTTCATTCTTTCTGGAGTTATTTCTCCACTCCTCTCTAGTAGCATTTTGGGCATCTGCTGACATGGGGACTTCATCTTTCAGTGTCTTATCTTTTTGCTTTTTCATACTGTTCATGGACTTCTCAAGGCAAGAATATTAAATATTTGCCATACCCTTTTCCAGTGGAGAACATTTTGTCAGAAGTCTCCACTATGACCCGTCCATCTTGGGTGGCCCTACACAGCATGGCTCATAGTTTCATTGAGCTAGACAAGGCTGATACAGTTAGATGTAGCTCAACCTTAGTTAGTAGGGAAATATCTAACCATATATTAATATATTAGAAAATAAATATATACTAAGAAAATTTGAGATCCAATTATTTCATGTTATATATTAAGAATCTAGGAAAAGTAGCATATCAATCCCTCAAAATGAAAAAATAGTAATAATGGGCAGAAACTAGCTAAAGAGGTCTATATCTTTGATCTCTACTACCATAACATAACTATCTTATTACCTAATATACATACATACATACAATGAAATACTACTCAGCCATAAGAGAATGAAATAATGCCATTTGCAGTATGAATGGACCTAGAGATTATCATACTATCTGAAGCAAGTCAGACAAAGATAAGTGTCATATGATATCACTTATATATGAAATCTAAAAAAATGATGCAAGTGAACTTATTTACAAAAGAGAAACAAACTCACAGATGTAGAAAAACAAATTTATGATTACCAAAGAGGGAGGTCTTTATATATACAGGTATGTGTATACATACAGACATACCTGTACATATATGTACAGAAATTCAGGAAAGCTTAATACACATACCATTAGGAGAGTAGCCCTGGGTGTTCTTTGGAAGGAATGATGCTAAAGCTGAAACTCCAGTACTTTGGCCATCTCATGCAAAGAGTTGACTCATTGGAAAAGACTCTGATGCTGGGAGGGATTGGGGGCAGGAGGAAGAGAGGATGACAGAGGATGAGATGGCTGGATGGCATCACAGACTCGATGGACGTGAGTCTGAGTGAATTCTGGGAGTTGATGATGGACAGGGAGGCCTGGCGTGCTGCGATACATGGGGTTGCAAAGAGTTGGACATGACTGAGCGACTGAACTGAGCTGAACTGAACTGAATGGAAGAAGCATACAGGATATATATGAAAGGGAGAAAATTTGTTTGGTATTTCACAGTATGTCACATACGTAATTAATCTTATATCTTCATAGATAGTCAATTTTTGCTGTCTCTCTGTTCAATTCTATATTCATTCCAAAAGGAAATCCTCAGGCATTTGAAATGAATCCAAGGTCAACTCATTTTCACTCTGTTGCTTAAATTTGTAAATGTCCTCTTTTTCAGCAAATTAAATATAATAATACTGAAAGGATTTCTGAGGTTCTAATTATATCTCTTGTGTATTAGTAATATTTCTAAAAACATATACAGGAAGATGATTAAACATAGTTGACTATGAACAGATTTATTATTGACAAAATTAACTGTCAACTCACTCTATTTTTATGACAATCAGTAATTAAAAGTTAAAGTAGTATCTTTCGTTTTTTATTAGAAAATAACTTTGGAAGTTCTACTAATTAAATTTCTTTTTAAACTTGTCAAGAATATTGAAGACATAGGTCAAATATATGGTAGCTATAATTACCGTGCCTGTACATACCATTTTTAGTTAGGCAGTTTTTTTTTTTCTTTCTTTCTTTTTTTTTTTTTTTTTTGCATTTGCAAACAGACTGTAATTATTCTTGTCAATTCAAATTCATTACTCTCTGAGAAAGACTGCAATTTGCCCCTTGACTAAGTTGTTTTTTTTAATTTTAATTCAGGATCCTGATAAGAGATGTTCTCTGACTCAATTTAAATAATACAGCTCCAAAGTTTTATCTGTATCTCTATTCTAATCACATTTGTGTTGGAATATCATACTGTAACAGATTGAGCCTTTTTTCTGTGTGGATAGGACAACTCTTGATTATTTTAAGTTACCAAGTGTTAGGATATAGATTTAATATTAATTTAGCCTAAATCATTGTACTACGTATTACCTGATTGCGACAATGACAGAATAATTCCAAACTTTGGAGAGTACAAGCCAGCTGCCATTATCTGGATAAGAATTGCTGGATAAAACCTAATTAATCATGTCTCAGCCTGTGGAATATTACTGTGATCTTCATATATATATATAAAGTAATGATAATAAATTAATGTGTCCAAAAAACATCTGTACTACTCAGGGGGATGGACAAAACAATACTTTGCCTCTTAGAATTCCTGGTTTTAGCTTTATCTATATCATTAATTCTACTCATTTTTTAATGTTAAATCATCAATAAGATAATTATGAGCTTCTTTATCCTAAAGTTTAAAGGAAAAAAAAAAAACCTCTCATTTCTTTGAAAGAATATGATTATATATAGAAATGTCAAATTAAAGCAACTATATAAATTCTCATCTGTTTGCATATCTGAAGCCAGTTTTTTTCCTCTTCTCTTTTGCTAAATTCTCCTGGCAAAACAAGATGTATGCATATGCTTACAGGACTCATTTACAATGTGTGTTTTCAGTGTTATGGGACATATAAAACAATCTAAAGAAAAATAAAGACAAAGGAAAATCAACGATTGAAGGAAAAATCACATGAAACTACAATTTAACACACAGAAACCATGTCAAAAAATCATTAAACTTACTAATATGGGTAATTTTACATCCAGCATTTCCCAGCAAGTAAATATGAAGACATAGTAATTATAAGATCCATGATGTCCATAAATTAAAGGCACTTGCTCAGGGCAAGTGAGAGTATTATATTCCTCTTATTAATACTTAAAAGGATATATTCTCTTATGTCATATAGAATGTTATATAATGTAGTTAACAGTTTGTGTATTTTACTATGCTATGTAATGTAGTATGAGTGACATACTTACCACAGATACAGAAGCTGGAGTTGAAGGATTCTTTGCCATAGCACATTTCAATATATACCTTCATTAATATAATAAAGCCTAGTTCCTTACAGCTGGGCCATCAAATTCACCAAATAATATTTTCTGAGCACACAGTTATCATGGCTTGCAAAAGGCAAGAATGAATTTAAAACTATTCATAGAGAAACAAGGAGTGTATCCCATATCAGAGGGCCTTTTGAGTATTACATGTTCTCTGATATAAAGTTATTAGGCAGTAGAAAGTCTGAAGTTAAGAGTATTTATCAAATAGCTTTGATTATTTGTCATTCCAGTTTTCCAATTAAGAAGAGAACAATGTCTTTTTTTTCTTAAACTAGAGGTGGAATTCACATTTACTTCTGAAAAATGAATGCATTTTCCAGAAGTCCTAAAAGAGAGAGAGAGAAAAAAAAAATTGAACTAAGGAAGAAATGCCTAAACTCATTGACAAAATGCTGTTATTCATTAACATACTTTAATTAAACTATAAAGATGACCTCAATGAAGAATTTAGCTTTTCAAACAAATGGATAAGTTACACATCAAGAATTTATTTTGTTCATTTTAATTTTCAAACCACAATAAATGTGAAACATATTCAAAATACAAAATATTAAAGCCCAGTTCACAGTGGCAATGCAGAAAAGGAGACCATCCCCAAGAAGCATCCACTCTAGTCATAGTTAAAACTGTTCAATAATCAAAAACAAACAAACAAACAAACAAACAAAAAACACTTAATAGCAGGTACACAAATCAAGAATGAAATAAAGAAGCCTTTCTCACTCTTTTTTTTTTTTTTTTCCGTACAATCTCTTATTATTCCAAGAGCTGTGATTTAACTATATCTGGTCTATTGGCCATGTTCTCCTCCAGGAGATCTTCCCAACCCAGGGACTGAACTCAGGTCTCCTGCATTGTAGGCAGATTCTTCACTTTTTGAGCCATCAGGGAAGCTCCTATTAGCCATAGGGCAAATTAAAGCTGTGGACCGTTGTACACTTTGAAATTTGATCTTTAATTCTGGAATTACTGAAAAAAATGTATTTATTCTCATCAACATGTGTTTGTAGTCAGAATTTCCTTTAATAATTAAAAGAGGCATCTTTCAGAAAAGATCTCAGTTTTCTTTTTTTTTTTTTTTTCCTATTTGCTAAATTTAATACAGGTAGTATTGGATCATGATGTTACTAAATAAATTGGAGATGGAGGGGATTGGGGTTTTCCCACTGCTCATAGCTTACAAAAGCAATACTCACAAATGGTAAAAAGGAAAGATGCCTTTCATCAGAATGCCAACAATCTGAGGAAATGGTAGACTTAGTGTCCCTCCAAAACAACCTCTGAAGATTATGCTTGGCCATGAATGTTTTTAAAGGTAAACAGAGAAGTTATCTCAGCTAATCATTGAGATAGGAAGTCGGAGTTGTTGCCACCACCCACATGTGCAGGCTTGTTGACTTTTTGTGATCTTTCTTTAGATGCTATCTTGTTCACACAGTTTGTGAGTTTACTGAAGGGGAAACAAGGAAGATACCTGATCATCTGTTAATTATTCTTCATTTCTTCTTCTTTAATTTATGGGAAATACCAACAAATTACAACTTCCCTGGTGGCTCAGTGGGTAAAGCATCTGCCTACAGTGTGGGAGACCCAGGTTCAATTCCTGGGTCGGGAAGATCTCCTGGAAAAGGAAATGGCAACCCACTCCAGTATTCTTGCCTTGAAAATCCCATGGGCTGAGGAGCCTGATAGGCTACAGACCATGGGGTCACAAAGAATCGGACATGACTGAGTGACTTAAACACAAAAAATCACCAACAAATTAGGCAAACTATTGTGTGATCAAAAGATATGAAAGATGTGCTAAAACTGGAGATGAATAGAGCATGAGGGTGACTGGTTTAATGTTAGTGGCAAGACAAAAGGGATCTCATGCAGAGAGCTCTTTCCTACAAAGGGGTTTTTCCTGCCAAAAGCTGCTTACAAATCTTTACTTGTCAGAACATCATTCCATTTCTATGGGATCATGGACAAAGATCTGTCTTCTGTAACTTCTTTGTGCTGATATAAAGAGCTATATTCTTAGAGTGGAAGATGTCCACATGGATCTGTAACATATCTTTGCTGACAGTTGTGGTTGCCAATTTATATAAATGGACAGAACAAGCTACACTTATTTTGATGCCCACAAAAATATAGATTTTTATGAACAATAGTGTTAATTCCATTCTCTTAAGACCAGTTATTGGAACTGTGCTAGCCATAGACTTAGTATTGCTCAAGATGAAGCAGTTTGTGTCATGGCTGCAGTCTGGTCATTATTCATTCAGCTTTTCCCCTCTGTTGGCAGTTATAGTATCTGCGAAACAAGTCAGAAATGTGCATCAGACTCTGGTTCTGTGTGACTTTATTGTTCCAATCATTAGCAGCTTGAGTCTGCTTCTTTGTAACTTTGGGATGCCTGAGAGACTTCAGCTATTCTATAAACAAGAGGCAGGAGGCAGGAAGGATCCTTTGCAGTTGGAGAGGGTATGGCTGTGTTCCAATTTTGATAACTGATTTATTTTAACAAATTAATATATATAGAGAAAAAAGTATATGAAATGTTATTAATAATGTTTTCCAATTGATTTCATTAAAGCTTCTCATTTGGGATTTTAAATGTCTTTCAAATTGTATGCCAGCTTCTTCAAACTTTTTATTGAAAATGAACACATACCTTTGTTTGAAAATAAGTGCTATGTTAGATTAGTGAAATTTGGTACAGGCAGTATATTCTATATTCTGTATATTCTGTATGGATAACATACAACCTGTAAATTTAAAAAATATCTATATAATAGCTGACTATTTTACAAATATAAATCTTTTATATTCTATAGGAGATATTAAATATAAATATGATTATATGTTATGTGCCACAATGGGTTTTGGCTCAAGCATCTGTCCTGTTATTTCAGACTTACACTCTAAAAATTATAATTCATCAGGGAGCATTAGTTTGTTTGAATTTCCATAATTCCATCTGTGTTTCACAAAAGTAACTAAGAAGTGCATAGTATTTTATGTAGAGATGGAAATTTTTTCTACTTTTCTAGGTTCTTTGGCTGGTCTAACAATTAAATTGATAAGTGACAGATTGACAGGAGAAACAAAAAAACTAGATTTAATAACAATGTCCCACTCATACATATGGGAGAAACCCAAGAAAACTGAGTAATTCCTGAAAAGGGATAAAGCCACTACTTTAAATAGCATCTTCAACTAAAAACAAAAGAGGGTGGAGGACTTGGGGACTCAATTATGAGGGTAACTGACCAGGAAATGCACAATAAACCAATCTAAGGATTTGATGCAAATTTAGGTTATTGTCTTCTCTATTGTTAAGTTTCCAAAGATTCAGTCATCTTCCTCTTGGTTCCATAGTGGAAGAAATACTTACAAATGGAGACTTCCCTTATGAATGTCATTTTTTCTTATAAAAAGGTAATTTCTGCTAAGTTTTCCAGAGGTCTGCCTGTGTCTGTTGTTTCTTAAAAATTAACCAACTTAAAATAGTTGATATGTCTTCTTTGGAGAAATGTCTATTTAGTTCTTTGGGCCATTTTTTGATTGGGTCATTTATTTTTCTGGAGTTGAGCTGCATAAGTTGCTTGTATATTTTTGAGATTAGTTGTTTGTCAGTTGCTTCATTTGCTATTGTTTTCTCCCATTCAGAGGGCTGTCTTTTCACCTTACTTATAGTTTCCTTTGTTGTGCAGAAGCTTTTAATTTTAATTAGATCCCATTTGTTTATTTTTGCTTTTATTTCCAGTATTCCGGGAGGTGGATCATAGAGGATCCTGCTGTGATTTATGTCGGAGAGTGTTTTGCCTATGTTGTCCTCTAAGAGTTTTATAGTTTCTGGTCTTACATTTAGATCTTTAATTCATTTTGAGTTTATTTTTGTGTGTGGTGTTAGAAAGTGATCTAGTTTCATTATTTTGCAAGTAGTTGACCAGTTTTCCCAGCACCACTTGTTAAAGAGATTGTCTTTACTCCATTGTATATTCTTGCCTCCTTTGTCGAAGATAAGGTGTCTATAGGTGTGTGGATTTATCTCTGGGCTTTCTATTTTGTTCCATTGATCTATATTTCTGTCTTTGTGCCAGTACCATACTGTCTTAATGACTGTGGCTTTGTAGTAGAGCCTCAAGTCAGGCAAGTTGATTCCTCCGGTTACATTCTTCATTTTCAAAATTGCTTTGGCTATGCGAGGTTTTTTGTTTTCCATACAAATCTTGAAATTGTTTGTTCTAGTTATGTGAAAAATACCGCTGGTAGCTTGATAGGGATTGCATTGAATCTGTAGATTGCTTTGGGTAGAATACTCATTTTCACTATATTGATTCTTCCAATCCATGAACATAGTATATTTCTCCATCTATTAGTGTCCTCTTTGATTTCTTTCATCAGTGTTTTATAATTTTCAATATATAGGTCTTTAGTTTCTTTAGGTAGGTATATTCCTAAGTATTTTATTCTTTTCATTGCAATGGTGAATGGAATTGTTTCCTTAATTTCTTTTTCTACTTTCTCATTATTAGTGTATAAGAATGCAAGGGATTTCTGAGTGTTGACTTTATATCCTTCAACTTTACTATATTCATTGATTAGCTCTAGTAATTTTCTGGTGGAGTCTTTAGGATTTTCTATGTAGAGGATCATGTCATCTGCAAACAGTGAGAGTTTTGCTTCTTCTTTTCCAACATACGGATGGCGAACAAACACATGAAAAGATGCTCAACTTCACTCATTATCAGAGAAATGCAAATCAAGACCACAATGAGGTACCATTTCACACCAGTCAGAATGGCTGTGATCCAAAAATCTACAAGCAATAAATGCTGGAGCGGATGTGGAGAAAAAGGAACACTCTTACACTGTTGGTGGGAATGCAAACTAGTACAGCCACTATGGAAAACAGTGTGGAGATTCCTTCAAAAATTGCAAATAGAGCTACCTTATGACCCAGCAACCCCACTGCTGGGCATACACACCGAGGAAACCAGAATGGAAAGAGACACATGTACCCCAATGTTCACCGCAGCACTGTTTGTAATAGCCAGGACATGGAAACAACCTAGATGTCCATCAGCAGATGAATGGATAAGAAAGCTGTGGTACATATACACAATGGAGTATTACTCAGCCATTAAAAAGAATACATTTGAACCAGTTCTAATGAGATGGATGAAACTGAAGACGATTATACAGAGTGAAGTAAGCCAGAAAGAAAAACACCAATACAGTATACTGACTCATATTAATGGAATTTAGAAAGATGATAATAATGACCCTGTATGCGAGACAGCAAAAGGGACACAGATGTATAGAACGGACTTTTGGACTCTGAGGGAGAGGGAGAGGGTGCGATGATTTGGGAGAATGGCATTGAAACATGTATACTATCATGTAAAAAACGAAGTGCCAGTCTATGTTCGATACAGGATGCAGGAAGCTTGGGGCTGGTGCATGGGGATGATCCAGAGTGATGATATGGGGTGGGAGGTGGGAGGGGGATTCAGGATTGGGAGCTTGTATACACCAGTGGTGGATTCATGTCGATGTATGGCAAAACTAATACAGTATTGTAAAGTAAAATAAAGTAAAAATAAAAAAAATAAAAATAAAAAAAAATAGTTGATATGCCATGGAGCTATAACTTGGTGTGGCAAAATGTGCTCCCCTTCATTTATTACTGCAAAACTTTGCATCAAATAATTGTTATACTTTACCACTGAGCTAAAGTAGTTGGTTTGTTTTTTGACAGAAGGTGGGAATATATTTACTTTATAATGTGCTAGTTTCAGGTGTACAGCAAAGTGATTTACTTATATGTATACATATGTCTATTCTTTCTCAGATTCTCTTCCTATTTCAGTTCAGTTCAGTCACTCGGTGGTGTCCGACTCTTTCCGACCCCATGGAGAGCATCACCCCAGGTCTCCCTGTCCATCACCAACTCCCGGAGTTTACTCAAACTTATGTCCATTGAATCGGAGATGCCATCTAACCATCGCATCCTCTGTCATCCCCTTCTCCTCCTGCCTTCAATCTTTCCCACATCACGGTCTTTTCCAATGAGTCAGTTCTTCACATCAGGTGGCCAAAGTATCGCAGTTTCAGCTTCAACATCAGTCTTTCCAATGAACATTCAGGACTGATTTCCTTTACGATGGACTGGTTGGGTCTCCTTGTAGTCCAAGGGACTCTCAGAGTCTTCTCCAACACCACAGTTAAAAAGCATCAATTCTTTGATGCTCAGCTTTCTTTATAGTATAAATTAACTCACAATCCATACATGACTATTGGAAAAACCATAGCCTTGACCAGATGGACCTTTGTTGGCAAAGTAAAGTCTCTGCTTTTTCATATGCTGTCTAGGTTGGTCACAACTTTTAATCCAAGGAGTAAGTGTCTTTTAATTGCATGGCTGCAGTCAATATCTGCAGTGATTTTGGAGCCCCCGAAAATAAAGTCTGTCACCGTTTCCACTGTTTCCTCATCTATTTCCCATGAAGTGATGGGACCAGATGCCATGATCTTTGTTTTCTGAATGTTGAGCTTTAAACCAACTTTTTCACTCTCCTCTTTCACTTTCATCAAGAGGCTCTTTAGTTCTTTTTCACTTTCTATCATAAGGGTGGTGTCATCTGCATATGTGAGCTTATTGATTTTTCTCCCAGCAGTCTTGATTCCAGCTTGTGATTCATCCAGCCTAGCACTTCTCATGACATACTCTGCATATAAGTTAAACAAACAGGGTGACAATATACAGCCTTGACATACTCCTTTTCCTATTTTGAACCAGCCTGTTGTTCTATGCCCAGTTCTAACTGTTGCTTCCTGACCTGCATATAGGTTTATCAAGAGGCAGGTAAGGTGGTCTGGTATTCCCATCTCTTGAGTAATTTTCCACAGTGTGTTGTGATCCACACAGTCAAAGGCTTTGGCATAGTCAATAAAGCAGAAGCAGATGATTTTCTGGAACTCTCTTGCTTTGTAGATGATCCAGCGGATGTTGGCAATTTGATCTCTGGTTCCTCTGTCTTTTCTAAAACCAGCTAGAACATCAGCAAGTTCATGCTTCACGTATTGCTGAAGCCTGGCTTGGAGAATTTTGAGGATAACTTTACTAGCATGTGAGATGAGTGCAATCATGCAGTAGTTTGAGCATTCTTTGGCATTGCCTTTCTTTGGGATTGGAATGAAAACTGACCTTTTCCAGTCCTGAGGTCACTGCTGAGTTTTCCAAAATTGCTGGCATAATGAGTGCAGCACTTTCATGGCATCATCTTTCAGGATTTGAAATAGCTCAACTGGAATTCCATCACCTCCACTAGCTTTGTTCATAGTGATGCTTTCTAAGGCCCACTTGACTTCACTTTCCAGGATGTCTGGCTCTAAGTGAGTGATCACACCATCGTGATTATCTTGGTCATGAAGCTCTTTTTTGTACAGTTCTGTGTATTCTTGCCACCTCTTCTTAATATCTTCTGCTTCTGTTAGGCCCATACCATTTCTGTTCTTTATTGAGGCCATCTTTGCATGAAATGTTCCCTTGGTATCTCTAATTTTCTTGAAGAGATCTCCAGCCTTTCCTCTTCTGTTATTTTCCTCTGTTTCTTTGCTTTGCATTGATCACTGAGGAAGGCTTTCTTATCTCTTCTTGCTATTGTTTGGATCTTTGAATTCAGATGCTTATATCTTTCCTTTTCTCCTTTGCTTTTCACTTCTCTTCTTTTCACAGCTATTTGTAATCCCTCTTCAGACAGACATTTTGTTTTTTGCATATCTTTTCCATGGGAAAGGTCTTGATCCTTGTCTCCTGTACTACCTGGAGCCAGCACGGCAGATTCCATCCATGACAAGGTCATGCAGAGAGGCCTGATGGGCAAGGCGAGTCAGGCTTCAAGGGCTCCCCTTGAGTTTTCCTGAACATCTACCCCCCAAAACCAGAGTCTGCGTGCTTTATTACTGTGCTTTCCACTCTTCTAACATTCTCTGGAAAAAAGTAAACTCAGTCTTCAGTCTCCTGCATATGAAAGGAATGTCTCGGCTTAACCCCTTTGATGGCTTCCTAACCTATCTGACTGGTCTGCTTTACAACTTGTGGATTGTTTACAGCCCCCAACTGTGAGAGGCACGAAGCATAAAACATCTTAAAGACACAGAGCCTTTTAGAGTTAAGAATTAGTTTGATGAAGAGTTTGTTGAGTTAATGTTTGCCTCCAGGCCTCCATATCCTTTATCTTTTAAGCACCTGGGAGGTTATTAATCAATGTAATCAGGATGCAGAAATAGGAATATAGTAGTTTTGATGTTAGCAACACTAGACTTTTGAGTTAATTACTTTTCTTTGTTATATATCACTGCCCTCCTTTTGTGTCCTTGATATGTAAGAATGTAACTTTGTTTAGTGCTTTCTGAGAGTGGCACCAGATTTTGGGAAGAACAACATTCTAAGACAAATAAGTCTTCTGGTTGACAAACCCTTATCAGAAAAAGGGCTGTAAAAAGTTAATTGGCCATCTGGCCAGAAGGTGATGTAAATCACCTAAGATTTGTGTATACAAATAAGTATGCAGAGAAAAAGCCTGGACTCGATAAGAGTCAGAGCTGCTGATGCTGCATAATTTTGTATTATCCATTTATCTCTATTTACAAAAGGGTATAAAAGGCCTTTACAACAATAGAGGTGGGGCCAGTCATTGGAAAGACTATTTTCCCCTGTGTCTTCTTTTCTTACTGTATTTTCTGGCTGAATTCCCATCTGGGGTGTGGAGGCTCGCCATGTCTACTTACCTGCCCTGCCTTCTAAGATCCACGAGAGAGGTAGCCCAAGGTGGGGCACCCCCCGCTATTCAAGAGGATGCTGGTGGCCTAACGTAGATGGTACAAGTTCCTTGTATGGAACTTTATTGGCTTTCCACATAAACCAAGTTATTTAGCCTCTTTTCTGCACTAAATTTTCCTACTATACTATTTCTTCTTAATTTCTTTATATTTCTAAATAAATAAGTTTTTTCTTGTCTAGGCCGTTTCCCCTTCGAATTACCCTGGATCAACTGGGGCTGGATACCGGCAGTGTACAATGTCATGAACCTCAGTCGATACTTCATCAGGCACTCTATCAATCAGATCTAGTCCCTTAAATATATTTCTTACTTCCACTATGTAATCATAAGGGATCTGATTTAGATCATACCTGAATGGTCTAGTGGTTTTCCCTACTTTCTTCAATTTAAGTCTGAATTTGGTAAAATAAGTTCATGATCTGAGCCACAGTCAGCTCCTGGTCTTGTTTTTGTTGACTGTAGAGAGCTTCTCCATCTTTGGTTCAAAGAATATAATCAATCTGATTTAAATGTTGACCATCTGGTGATATCCATGTGTAGAATCTGCTCTTGTGTTGTTGGAAGAGGGTGTTTGCTATGACCAGTGCATTTTCTTGGCAAATCTCTATTAGTTTCTGCCCTGCTTCATTCCGTATTCCAAGTCCAAATTTGCCTGTTACTTCAGGTGTTTCTTGACTTCCTACTTTTGCATTCCAGTCCCTTATAATGAAAATGATATATTTTTGGGGTGTTATTTCTAAAAGGTCTTGCAGGTCTTCACAGAACAGTTCAACTTCAGCTTCCTCAGCATTACTGGTTGGGGCATAGACTTGGATTACTGTGATATTGAATGATTTGCCTTGGAGATGAACAGAGATCATTCTGTCGTTTTTGAGATTGCATCCAAGTACTGCATTTTGGACTCTTTTGTTGACCATGATGGCTACTCAATTTTTTCTAAGGGATTCCTGCCTGCAATAGTAGATATAGTGGTCATCTGAGTTAAATTCACCCATTCCAGTCCATTTTAGTTCGCTGATTCCTAGAATGTTGACGTTCACTCTTGCCATCTCCTGTTTGACCACTTCCTAATTGCCTTGACTCATGGACCTGACATTCCTGGTTCCTATGCAATATTGCTCTTTACAGCATCAGACCTTGTGTCTATCACCAGTCACATCCACAACTGGGTATTGTTTTTGCTTTGGCTCCACCCCTTCATTCTTTCTGGAGTTATTTTTCTGCTGATCTCTAGTAGCATATTGGGCACCTACTGACCTGGGGAGGGCCTCTTTCAGTATCCTATCATTTTGCCTTTTCATACTGTTCATGGGGTTTTCAAGCAAGAATACTGAAGTGGTTTGCCATTCCCTTCTCCAGTGGACCATATTCTGTGAGACCTCTCCACCATGACCCGCCCATCTTGGATGGCCCCACCAGCATGGCTTAGTTTCATTGAGTTAGACAAGGCTGTGGTCCTGTTGTGATTAGACGGACTAAGTTTTCTGTGAGTATGGTTTCAGTGTGTCTTCCCTCTGATGCCCTCTTGCAACACCTACCATCTTACTTGGGTTTCTCTTACCTTGGACCTGGGGTATCTCTTCACAGCTGCTCCAGCAAAGCACAGCTGCTGCTCCTTACCTTGGATGAGGGGTATCTCCTCACTGCCACCCCTCCTGACCTTGAATGTGGAATAGCTCCTCTAGGCACTCCTGCGGCTGGGCAGCCACAAGTCCTTGGATGTGGGGTTGCTCCTCCTGGCCACCAACCCTGACTTCGGATGTTGGGCAGCTCCTCTGGGCTGTTCCTGTGCTGTGGAAGCCTGGTAGTCTCGGCTGCCGCCCCTGACCTTGAAAGGTTGTTGTTGAATCACGAAACCGGGATTCTTGGCCCCAGGAGGGGAAGAATTCAATCTAGGGCCAGAGATGAGGCTTGATCGCTCAGAGCTTTTGTGTAACAAAGTTTTATTAAAGTATAAAGGAGATACAGAAAGCTTCTGACATAGGCATAAGAAGGGGGCAGAAAGAGTATCCCCCTGATAGCCTTTAGCTGGATTTTATATAGTCACCAGCAGTCTGTTAATGAAAGAAAGGAATGTCTCAAAACTTAGAATGTCACCAGGCCCCTCACCCATAAGATATATTTTTGGATAATCTTGGCTCCAAGTGGTTCATCTTGGGCCATAAAATAATTAACTTGAATCTTGAAGAAGGGCAGAACACCATGCAAATAGTGTCATTTACATAGATCAGAGGAACAATGTTGGAGTATAACATACTGGTTTATCAAGTAGGTTCTGAGCCCAAAAGGTGGAACCGACTTGAAGACAGAGTTTGGGGTAAATGTATAGTACATTAGCATAGCTTAAGATAAACATTTCCATAAGAAAAAGGCATTGGTTAACTTCAAGTGAAACCAGGTATCATTATGGCAACACAGAGTTTTAAGAGAAACCTCCTTCTAAATTTGTATAGAGAAGGAAAAAATATCACTAGTTTGTTTCCTCCTGCCGCTTAAGAGAGATAAAAATGTCTGACACTTGCAGGCTATTTCCTCCATTTGGAGACCCCTGGCCTCCCTGCCTATTACCCTCTCAACCTTGGATGTGGGGTAGCTGCTCTAGGCCATTCCTGTGCTGTCACAGCCTAGCACTCTCGGTTGTCGCCCCGATCTCGGACGTGGGGCAACTCCTCTTTGCTGCAGCCCCTCAGGCATGGAGTCCTCTTGGCTTCTGCCCCTGACCTCGGATGTGGGGTAGCTCCTCTCGGCTGCACTCTGTGCACCGTCACAGCCACCCATCTCCTAATTTATGACCCCCCTCCTTTTCCCTTTGGTAACTCTAAGTTTGCTTTTAAAGTCTAGGAGCCTGTTTTTGTTTTGTAAATAAGTGCATTATGTCATTGTTAAAATTCCACATATAAGTGGTATCATATAATAATTCTTCCTCTTACTTCACTTAGTATGATAATCTCTATGTCCATCTACGTCGCTGCAAATGGCATTATTTCATTCTTTCATATGGCTCAGCAATATCCCATTGGATGGAATTCTCCAGGTAAGAATACTGGAGTGGTAACCATTCTTTTCTCCATGGGATCTTCCCAACCCAGGGATTGATCTCAGGTCTCCTGCATTGCAGGTAGATTCTTAACTGTCTGAGCCATCAAGGAAGCCCTATATATACCACATCTTCTCTATTCATTCATCTGTTGGTGGACATTTAGGTTGCTTCCATGTCTTGGCTATTGTAAACAGTACTGTAGAGAACATTGAGGTGCATGTATCTTTGTAAACTATGGTTTCGTCTGGATATATGGCCAGAAGTAGGAGTCCTGGATCATATGGTAGCTTTATTTTTAGTTTTTTAAGGAACCTTCATACAGTTCTCTACAGTGGCTATACCAATTTACATTCCCCAACAGTGTAGGAGGGTTCCATTTTCTCCATATCCAGTCCAATATTTAGTGCTTATAGACATTTGGATGATGGCCATTCTGACCAGGGTGAAGTGATACCTCACCAAGGATTTAACTCTGGCCATAGCAGTGAAAGCACTGACTCCTAACCACTTGACCTCCAGGGAACTCCTTCAATGTAGTTTTGATTTGCATTTCTCTAGTTAGTGTTTCAACATTTCTTTTATATGATCTATGTTTTTAATGATTTTTCTTTTACTGTGGCTTATACAATTTATGTTCAAAAACATTTTTATCTGTGCCTGAGATAGTCAGTGTTTATGTATCATTTTATTGGCTGTTGAACAGTGATAGAACTGATAAATTTCTAAGTAAAACTAAAAGTGATTATGAATATAAAATTATAAACATTAAAATACAAATCATTATTCTGCCCATTTCAGATTAAAGCAAAAGTTACCCTAAATCTTATAAAGAAATACTTGGTTTATAAGGTATATGTATGTTGCCCTTAAGAACCTTGCTAACATAGAGAAGTTCAGTTACTCCAAATTTAGTTATTGTCATTAGTATTTTACTTTTATTCATGAACAAAAGACAAGCAATTGAGAATGGAATGATTCTGCAAAATAAGAAATTCTCATCATTTTCAGGCAAAAGAAAAGATTAATTCTAATGCCAGTCTTCAGAGAGAAGGCAGATTATGGCAAAGTTTCTGCTATCCAGAAGTAAAGTCTTCTGAGTTAGATTGGCAGTTAAAAGTGATACGTGAAAGTGAAAGTTAGTAGCAAAGTCATGTCCGACTCTTTGCGATTCCATGGACTGCAGCCTGTCCTGCTCCTCTGTCCATGGAATTTTCCAGACAAGAGTCCTGGAGTGGACGGCCATTTCCTTCTCCAGGGGATCTTCCCGACCTGAGGATCGAACCCATATCTCCCACACTGCAGGCAGATTTTTTTACCAGCTGAACCACAAGGGAAGCCCAAAAGTGATACGGACTCTCTTAATTATATGAAATGCTTTATGTCATTTGTCTTTCTTTTAGAAAATATGTCATAATGTTCACATCTTTAGATGGCAAAACTTCTAATTGGCAAATGCTCTGTTTTCACATTTTGGAGATAGATCAGAGTAGATTTTAGTCGTTGTAGAATTTCATATTGAAATCACCATGTTACATATTTAAAAATATAATAACCATTTAGAGATTGACTAAATTCAGTAATTGACATGAAAGGCTAGTTTTTCAAAGCATTATGTCCTTTCATAGAAATGCTATAAAATAAAATATTTGCAAATTATCTTTTGTAAGTTTGCAATATCATTCAGCTTAGAAAGAGACATATATATGTGTATATATATATATATATATACACACACACACAAATATATACATATATAGAAAATACATTTTGTTCATTTTCTTCTACTTGTGAATAATAAAAAAAATCTAAACAATGAATTTAAATGAATGTAAGAGGACAAGAAGTTTGAATGGCATCACTGACACAATGGACATGAGTTTGATCAAGCTCCCGGAGATGATGAAGGACAGGGAAGCCTGGCATGCTTCAGTCCATGGGGTCACAAAGAGTTGGACATGACAGAATGACTGAGCAGCAACAACAAGATGGATTTATTTTCAGATCCATTATTTTTCAACGATTGATTTATTTTTCTTCTGTCACTCATTGGCACCTTTTGATTTCTATTGAAGAAAACACAGTTAAAATTATACTAGTATAGCACAAGAAGAACAATCAAGACTGCATTCTGCCATTTTATTTATGCCTAAAATAACTATGTATCATAGCTATTATTCTTTTCACCAAGCAAGTTCTGAAAGTACTCATGTTTATAAAGTTCACCATTTTCTAAGCTGTTTAGCCTTTAAGCTGATTCTAACTAAGCAGTAGAAAAGGATAAAGATGTGGTCTATTGCACTCTAGGCAATTTCAGTATCTTTTTTACTCATCAGTTCAGTTCAATCACTCAGTCATATCTGACTCTTTGTGACCCCATGAACTGCAGCATGCCAGGCCTTCCTGGCCATCATCAACTCCCAAAGCCTACCCAAACTCCTGTCCATTGAGTCAGTGATGCCATACAACCATCTCATCATCTGTCATCCCCTTCTCCTCCTACCTTCAATCTTTCCAAGCATCAGGGTATTTCTTTTTTTTTAATTTTATTTTTAAATATAAATTAATTTATTTTAATTGGAGGCTAATTACTTTACAATATTGTATTGGTTTTGCCATACTTCTTTGCATCAGGTAGCCAAAGTATTGGAATTTCAGCTTCAGCATCAGTCCTTCCAATGAAAATTGAGGACTAATTTCATTTAGGATGGACTGGTTGGATCTCCTTGCTGTCCAAGGGACTCTTAAGAGTCTTCTCCAATGCCACAGTTACTCATGCTTTCTCAAATTTCAGGTGAACAAATGTGATAGTTCTTAACAATCTGTTAATAGTTTGGTTAAATTATATGCATAAATATTATTGATTCTAAGCCCCATGATTCTCTAAATAGTTCATAACTTTAACATTTCTCTCAATTTTTAACTATTCAAAATTACTATTATTTAATGGAGGATACTAGTTATTTTCATCCACATATCTGAGGTTGTTGAGTTTCACAGGCATAAACACTCTAATGGTAGAAAACAAAGAGGAACTAAAGAGCTTCTTGTTGAGGGTGAAGAAGAAGAGTGAAAGAGTTGGCTTACAACTATTTACAAAAACTAAGATCATGGCATGTGGCCCCATTACTTCATGGCAAATAGAAGGCGAAAATGTGGAAGTAGTGACAGATTTCCTGTTCTTGCCCTCTAATATCACTGTGGATAGTGACTGCAGCCAGGAAATCAGAAGACAATTGCTTTCTGGCAGGAAATCTATGAAAAACCTCGAGAGTGTGTTGAAAAGCAGAGACTTACTCTGCCATAAAGGTCTTTATAGTCAAGGGAATAGTCTTCCCAGTGATCACGTACAGTTGTGAGAGCTGGGCCGTAAGAAAGGCAGAACTCTAAACGGTTGATGCCTTCAAATTGTGGTATTGGAAAAGGCTCCTGAAAGTCTCCTGGACAGCAAGGAGATAAAGCCAGTCAATCTTAAGGGAATCAACCCTGAATATTAATTGCAAGGACTGATGCTGAAGCTGAACCTCCAGTATTTTGGTCATCTGATGGGAACAGCTGACTTATTGGAGAAATCCCTAATCCTAGGAAAGATTGAGGGCAGTAGGAGAAGAGGGCATCAGAGGATGAGATGGCTATATGTCATCATGGATGCAATGGACATGAATTTGGACAAATTTCAGGACCAAGTGAGGGACAGGGAGGCCTGGTGTGCTGCAGTCCATGGGGTCACAAAGAGTTGGATATGACTGTGTGATTGAGTGACAACAACGGCTAGTTACCTTAAAGAAGGTAGAAAATTGTAGAGGAAATTTGCCCACAGAAAACTCCCTAAGACTGAATTTTGCATACTTCTGATGTTTAACAGATTATAAGAACAAAAGACTAATACTTATACATAAATTGGGTTGCAATAATATTGAAAACTTCAGTGTAAATTTAAGCAATAAGCACCTACGAAAACTAGAAGTTGTTATCCCTTTAATTTTATCATTAAAATAATCTTATTAACAGACAAGAGGAACCTTATCTTTCCTATTTCCTTAAATACTATAACAAATGTCTTATATATCTTCTGTAATATTTCTTAAATAATATAACAAATTAGTAGAAAACCAAACTCTGTAATCAAATAATCAGTCAATTGATCAAATATTTGAATTCTTAGATATTTTTTTTTCTTTCATCTTTATTTAATAATGGTTGAGGTGAAGACTTAGATCCTAATTTTAAGAACCAATATTTATTAGCTGCTAAAATCAGGAACTTTATAGTCACATTGACCTGATGTTGAATCTCATCTTGCCACTTTGCAGCTATGAGATTTGGGCAATCGGGTAATCTCTTTACATTTCAATTGTTCCACATGTAGTTTATGATTAAAAAAAAAAAACTCACCTCAAGGAAATTTGTGCAAAATATTTATAATGTTATCTGATATATAGTAAGTTATCAACAAGAATAAATATAATTTTTATCCACTTCAAAAATAATTCATTTTAAAACACTTTAACTGATGTCAACAATATGAAAACTCATTTTGGAGACAATTTTTTTTTTTTATGGCAATCATGGCTACTCTGCCCAAAGAACACTGAACTTGTACAGAATATATTGTCACATGACTAAAATCTGTTTTCCATTCTGTTTCCTAATAGCCAGTCCCTATTAGGACTAAGAAACTCTCCTCCTTTCATATGTGAAAGCAATCCTACTCCTTCTATCCTGAACCTCTTGGGGTTCTGGAAGTGCTGTAATTCACAACTCTCAGAACTCCTCTCAGTTCCACAGGAGGTGAGTGAGAGACTGGTGATATAGGAGTCACTGGGTTGATTATAAATAGGAAAGAAAAATGACAGAAAGAAAATCACAGGGAAATAATGCAAATGTAAGAATATGAGACGGAGACTAAAATGTGGATTCCAAAAGCTGGATAGATTTAAATGCAGGCTTTGCCACCAAGTATCTGTATATCATCAAGAAAGTTTATGGGCCCTTTTGTGTAAAGTTTTTAATCTACAAACTGTTGATAATAGTAGCTATCAGGTTGTTGTGAATATTAAACAGAATAGCACAATCCAAGGTCCTTATTATAGCCATTATGGCAGAAAGTGAAGAAGAATTAAAGAGCTTCTTGATGAAAGCGAAAAAGGAGAGTGAAAAAGTTGGCTTAAAATTCAACATTTAGAAAACTAAGATCATGGCATCCAGTCCCATCACTTCATGGCAAATAGACAGGAAAACAGTGGAAACAGTGGCTAACTTTATTATTTTGCCTCCAAATTCACTGCAGATGGTGATTGCAGCCATGAAATTAAGAAATGCTTACTCTTTGGAAGGAAAGTTATGACCAACCTAGATAGCATATTAATAGAAACATTACTTTGCCACCAAAGATCCATCTAGTCAAGGCTGTGGTTTTTCCAATAGTTATGTATGGATGTGAGAGTTGGAGTATAAAGAAAGTTGAGCACTGAAGAATTGATGTTTTTCAATTGTGGTGTTGGAGCAGACTCTTGGAGATCCTTGGACTGCAAGAAAATCCAACCAGTCCATCCTAAAGGAAAATAGTCCTAAATGTTCATTGGGAGGACTGATGTTGATGCTGAAACTCCAATACTTTGGCCACCTGATGCGAAGAGCTGACTCATTTGAAAAGGCCCTGATGCTGAGAAAGATTGAGGGCAGGAGGAGAAAGGGACAACTGTTGGGAGCTGCGTTAGGAATTACTGACAAAATGGAGGCATGGCCCCAACCCCCTCTCTTTGTCCCACAGGCACGGACCCGGGATAAAGAAGTTAGGCTTTGTGATTCTGACTTGTTTTTTCCTTTCCTCGGCTGAGGTGACTGAAAAGAATATTAAGGTGCTTATTATTCTTGAGAGGAGCGTGAGAAGGTACAAAGCCTTCTGAAGCTGTGCTCAGAGAATAATTCATAAAGTTAATCACTGACATTTGTTCAAAGACTTTCACAAAAGAGTGTTCCTGGGTTAGCACAGAGGCCACAGCTTGAGGCCATGGGAGGGATTGCTGTTTGAAAACTACTTGTGAGGAAATTGTTTATGGCAAAGGAGTTTGCTGAATTTAGGGCTTAGAAATAATTAAAATAGTCAGAAGTTAAAGATTTAAGGGAAGTTGTAATGTTAACATTATTTTGAGAACCCCATGAACAGTATGAAAAGGCAATATGGTAGGATACCAAAAGAGGAAATCCCCAGGTCATTAGGTGCCCAATATGCTACTGGAGATCAGTGGAGAAATAAATACATAAAGAATGAAAGGATAGAGCCAAAGCAAAAACGATAGCCAGTTGTGGATGTGACTGGTGATAGAAGCAAGATCCGATGCTGTAAAGAGCAATATTACATAAGAACCTGGAATGTCAGGTCCATGAATCAAGGCAAATTCAGTTTAGTTCAGTTCAGTCACTCAGTCGTGTCCGACTCTTTGAGATACCATGAATCACAGTGCGCCAGGCCTCCCTGTACATCACCATCACCCGGAGTTCACTCAGACTCACATCCATTGAGTCCGTGATGCCATCCAGCCATCTCATCCTTGGTCGTCCCCTTCTCCTCCTGCCCCCAATTCCTCCCAGCATCAGAGTCTTTTCCAATGAGTCAACTCTTCTCATGAGGTGGCCAAGGTACTGGAGTTCCAGCTTTAGCATCATTCCTTCCAAAGAAATACCAGGGCTGATCTCCTTCAAAATGGACTGGTTGGATCTCCTTGCAGTCCAAGGGACTCTCAAGAGTCATCTCCAACACCACAGTTCAAAAGCATCAATTCTTTGGTGCTCAGCCTTCTTCACAGTCCAACTCTCACATCTATACGTGACCACAGGAAAAATCATAGCATTGACTAGACGGACCTTAGTCGGCCAAGTAATGTCTCTGCTTTTGAATATGTTATCTAGGTTGGTCATAACTTTTCTTCCAAGGAGTAAGCGTTTTTTAATTTCATGGCTGCAGTCACCATCTGCAGTGATTCTGGAGGACAAAAAAATAAAGTCTGACACTGTTTCCACTGTTTCCCCATCTATTTCCCATGAAGTGATGGGACCGGATGCCTTGATATTCGTTTTCTGGATGTTGAGCTTTAGGCCAACTTTTTCACTCTCAAGGCAAATTGGAAGTGGTCAAACAAGAGATGGCAAGGGTGAATGTTGACATTCTAGGAATCAGCGAACTAAAATGGACTGGAATGGGTGAATTTAACTCAGATGACCATTATATCTACTACTGTGGGCAGGAATCCCTCAGAAGAAATGGAGTAGCCATCATGGTCAACAAAAGAATCCAAAATGCAGTACTTGGATGCAATCTCAAAAATGACAGAATGATCTCTGTTCGTCTCCAAGGCAAATCATTCAATATCACAGTTATCCAAGTCTATGCCCCAACCACTAGTGTGGAAGAAGCTGAAGTTGAACGGTTTCATGAAGACCTACAAGACCTTTTAGAACTAACACCCAAAAAAGATATCCTTTTCATTATAGGGGACTGGAATGCAAAAGTAGGAAGTCAAGAAACACCTAGAGTAACAGGCAAATTTGGCCTTGGAATAAAGAATGAAGCAGGGCAAAGACTAAAAGACTTTTGCCAAGAAAATGCACTGGTCGTAGCAAACAGCCTTTTCCAACAATACAAGAGAAGACTCTACACATGGACATCACCAGATGGTCAACACTGAAATCAGACTGATTATATTCTCTGCAGCCAAAGATGGAGAAGCTCTATACAGTCAACAAAAACAAGACCAGGAGCTGACTGTGGCTCAGATTATGACCTCCTTATTACCAAATTCAGACTTAAATTGAAGAAAGTAAGGAAAACCGCTAGACCATTCAGGTATGAACTAAATAAAATCCCTTATGATTATACAGTGGAAGTGAGAATTAGATTTAAGGGCCTAGATCTGATAGATAGAATGCCTGATGAACTATGGAATGAGGTTCATGACATTGTACAGGAGACAGGGATCACGACAATCCCCAGGAAAAGAAATGCAAAAAAGAAAAATGGCTGTCTGTGGAGGCCTTACATATAGCTGTGATGAGAAGAGAGGCGAAAAGCAAAGGAGAAAAAGAAAGATATAGGCATCTAAATGCAGAGTTCCAAAGAAGAGCAACAAGAGGTAAGAAAGCATTCCTCAGTGATCAATGAGAAGAAATAGAGGAAAAGTAGAGAATGGGAAAGACTAGAGATCTCTTCAAGAAAATTAGAGATATCAAGGGAACATTTCATGCAAAGATGGGCTCGATAAAGGACAGAAATGGTATGGACCTAACAGAAGCAGAAGATATTAAGAAGAGGTGGCAAGAATACACAGAAGAACTGTACAAAAAAGATCTTCACGACCCAGATAGTCATGATGATGTGATCACTAATCTAGAACCAGATATCTTGGAATGTGAAGTTAAGTGGGCCTTAGAAAACGTCACTACAAACAACACTACTGGAGGTGATGGAATTCCAATTAAGCTGTTTCAAATCCTGAAAGATGATGCTGTGAAAGTGATGCACTCATATGCCAGCAAATTTGGAAAACTCAGCAGTGGCCACAGGACTGGAAAAGGTCAGTTTTCATTCCAATTCCAAAGAAAGGCAATGCCAAAGAATGTTCAAACTACTGAACAATTGCACTCATCTCACATGCTAGTAAAGTAATGCTCAAAATTCTCCGAGCCATGATTCAGCAATGCATAACCTGGAACTCCCTGACATTCAAGCTGGTTTTAGAAAAGGCAGAGGAACCAGAGATCAAATTGCCAACATCTGCTGGATCATCGAAAAAGCAAGAAAGTTGCAGAAAAACATCTATTTCTGCTTTATTGACTATGCCAAAGCCTTTGACTGTGTGGATCACAATAAACTGTGGAACATTCTGAAAAAGATGGAAATACCAGACCACCTGACCTGCCTCTTGAGAAATCTGTATGCAGGTCCGGAAGCAACAGTTAGAACTGGACATAAAACAACAGACTGGTTCCAAAAGGGAAAAGGAGTGAGTCAAGGCTGTATATTGTCACCCTGCTTATTTAACTTATATGCAGAGTACATCATGAGAAACACTGGGCTAGAAGAAACACAAGCTGGAATCAAGATTGCCAGGAGAAATATCAATAACCTCAGGTATGCAGATGACACCACCCTTATGGCAGAAAGTGAAGAGGAGTTAAAGAGCCTCTTGATGAAAGTGAAAGAGGAGAGCAAAAAAGTTGGGCTAAAGCTCAACATTCAGAAAACGAAGATCATGGTATCTGGTCCCATCACTTCATGGGAAATAGATGGGGAAACAGTGGAAACAATGTCAGACTTTATTTTTTTTTTTGTGCTCTAGAATCACTGCAGATGGTGACTGCAGCCATGAAATTAAAAGACGCTTACTCCTTGGAAGAAAAGTTATGACCAACCTAGACAGCATATTCAAAAGCAGAGACATTACTTTGCCGACTAAGGTCCATCTAGTCAAGGCTATGGTTTTTCCTGTGGTCACGTATAGATGTGAGAGTTGTACTGTGAAGAAGGTTGAGGGCCGAAGAATTTATGCTTTTGAACTGTGGTGTTGGAGAAGACTCTTGAGAGTCCCTTGGACTGCAAGGAGATCCAACCAATCCATTCTGAAGGAGATCAACCCTGAGATTTCTTTGGAAGGAATGATGCTGAAGCTGAAACTTCAGTACTTTGGCCACCTCATGAGAAGAGTTGACTCATTGGAAAAGACTCTGATGCTGGGAGGAATTGGGGGCAGGAGGAGAAGGGGACGACCGAGGATGAGATGCCTGGATGGCATCACAGACTCAATGGATGTGAGTCTGAGTGAACTTCGGGAAATGGTGATGTACAGGGAGGCCTGGCGTGCTGTGATTCATGGTATCTCAAAGAGTTGGACACGACTGAGCGACTGAAGTGAACTGAACTGAACTTATAGAGGTTAGGAACTTTAGTGATATTAATAGCTAGAAGTCTTTTTAAAAGTTAGTGATCTCATGAGACTAGGGGCAAACAGGACTTAGAAAGATAAGATATAAGCTGAGGTTTGTGGTATGCAGCCCAGATTTGAAGCATGAGTTACAATGTAAACACGAGTTAAAGTAAAAACTCTTCTGAGAGAACCGCTGAAGCAGGAACTCTGTTTGAAGGCAACAGTGATATATAGAGATAATAAATCTGGGTGAGAGGGAACTAAAAATGTCAAACCTCTGACGTAATGCTTTTATTAAATTATAAAAGAGAATCTTAAGATTGAAAAAAATAGGCAGTACAAGAAAACTGAGACGCTGTCTCATTCCTTGCTGACACTGCTCACCCCTTTAGGTTGAATCCTTGTCTGCTGGAGCTGGACTCCGGCAGACAACAGAGGATGAGGTGGTTGAATCACAGACTCAATGGACATGATTTTGGGTAGGCTCCAGGGTTTGGTGATGGACAGGGAGGCCTGGCATGCTGCAGTTAATGGTTCACAAAGAGTCGGACACAACTGAGCGACTGAACTGAACTGAATTGATAGCTCTTCACCTATTGTAAAGTGTGTGTGTGTGTGTGTGTGTGTGTGTGTGTATGTATGTGTGTGTGCATATGTGTTCAGTCATGTCCCACTCTGCAACCCTGGGGACTGGAGGCTGCCACGTGCCTCTGTCCATGAAATTTTCCAGTCAGGAATACTGGAGCGGGTTGCCATTTCTTCCCTCAAGGGATCTACCTGACCTTGGTATAAAACCTGCATCTCTTTCACCTCCTATATTGGCAGGTTGATCCTTTCACCACTGTGCTACCTGGGAAGTCCCACTGTAAAATTAACCAAAGAAGGAGGAGTAGAAGAAGGGCAAGGACAGAGAGAATAAGAACACTATTCACTGGGGGGTTGAGGGGGGGAATGGAAAGAAATTAAACCAGAGAAAGCAAAAAAAAAAAAAAAAGGATAAAATTTTAGTTTGTAAAGAATTAACACTAGACAGAAATAACAGGTATTGGTAAGTATTATGGAGAATTGGAATTCCTGCATGCATTCTATGTTTTATTCAACTGTCTGGGCTTATAAATGTCACCATGATACCCGTGAAGAGTAGTATGGAATCATCAGTTTATCAACATGAATGGACCTTGCAATTTCTGAAGTAACAAAGAGTTATTATTTATAGGAGGATGTTAAGAACATCTAGGATTTTTTTTAAGATGGTTAATAATGCATGAAACTTCACTCATCTACTTGGCATTTCACTTTTACAGACACTAGAACAGTTCCATTCACTAATAACTTTAACAACAAAACAACTAAGAACAATTGATATGAAATTTGCTAACTTAAGGCTCTTAGATGTTGCCCTGTGCTGTCTCTGATACTAATCTGGGAAGATCTAGAACAGAACAATAACCAAAACCTTTCTAATCTGTTAGACATTTTTATTGGCTAGTCAGTGCAGATACACCGTCAACCAACATTTCAGGTAAGTGAAAACATCAACTAACGTGGCTCCCTTAGAAGTTTCTATTATAATTATGGGATAGTACGGTGGCTCAGAGGATAAAGAATCTGTCTACCAGGAGACTGAGTTTCGATTCCTGAGTTGGGAAGATCCACTGGAGGAGGAAATGGCAAAAGACTCCAGTAGTCTTGCCTGGAGAATTCCATGGAGAGAGGAGCCTGGTGAGCTACAGTCCATGGGATGGCAAAGGGTTGGGCATGACAGTGACTAACAAGCAAACACGAAAGTGAAAAATGCAAATGTTTGCACATATGTGTCAATATTGGAAATGATATTCTAGTAAATTTCTTCACTGATTCCTAAATTATTTATCCAAGCAGTAGTCTCTTATTATCTGTACTGGCTTTTATTCCATTAGTTTCAGTTCACTGCAGATGCTCAGTCCTGTTCGATTTGTGACCCCATGGACTGCAGCACACCTGGTTTCCTTGTCCATCACCAACTCCTGGAGCTTACTCAAACTCATGTCCACTGAGTCAGTGATGCCATACAACCCACTCATCCTGTCGTCCCCTTCTCCTCCCACCTTCAATCTTTCCTAGTAAAAGGGTATTTTCCAATGAGTCAATTCTTTGCATCAAATGGCCAAAGTATTGCAATTTCAGCTTCAGAATCAGTCCTTCCAATGAATATTCAGGACTGATTTCCTTTAGGACAGACTGATTGGATCTCCTCAAAGTCCAAGGGACTCTCAAGAGTCTTCTCCAACATCACCGTTCAAAAGCATAATTTTTTGTTGCTCAGCTTTCTTTATACTCCAACTCTCACATCCATACTTGACTACTGGAAAAACCATAACTTTGACTAAATGGACTTTGTTGGCCAAATAATGTCTCTGATTTTTAATATGCTGTGTGGGTTGATCATAGCTTTCTTTCCAAGGAGCAAGCGTCTTCTAATTTCATGGCTGTACTCACCATCTGCAGTGATTTTGGAGACCAACAAAATAAAGTCTCTGACTGTTTCCATTGTTTCCCCAACAGTTTGCCATGAAGTGATGGAACTCGATGCCATGATCTTAGTTTTCTGAATGTTGAATTTTAAGCAACCTTTTCACTCTCTTCTTTCACTTTCATCAAGAGGCTCTTTAGTTCTTCTTCACTTTCTGCCATAAGGGTGAAGTCATCTGCATATCTGAGGTTATTGATATTTCTCCTGGCAATCTTGATTCCAGCTTGTGCTTCATGCACCCCAATATTTCACATGAGGTGCTCTGCATATAAGTGAAATAAGCAGGGTGACAATATGCAGCCTTAACATACTTCTTTTCTGATTTGGAACCAGTCTGTTGTTCCATGTCCAGTTTTAACTGATGCTTCTTGACCAGCGTACAGATTTCTCAGGAGCCAGGTCAAGTGGTCTGGTATTCCCATCTCTTTCAGAATTTTCCACAGTTTTTTGTGATCCACACAGTCAAAGGCTTTGGCATAGTCAATAAAGCAGAATTAGATGTTTTTCTGGAACTCTTCTGCTTTGCTGATGATTCAACGGATGCTGGCAATTTGATATCTGTTTCCTCTTCCTTTTCTAAATCCAGTTAAAATATCTGGAATTTCACGGTTCACATACTGTTAAAGCTTGACTTGGAGAATTTTGAGCATTATGTTGCTGGTTTGTGAGATGAATGCAATTGTGTGGTGGTTTGGACATTCTTTGGCATTGCCTTTTTTACGATTGGAATGAAAAATGAACTTTTCCAGTCTTGTGGACACTTCTGAGTTTTCCAAATTTGCTGGCATATTGAGTGCAGCACTTTCACAGCATCATTGTTTAGGATTTGAAATAGCTCAACTAGAATTCTATCACCTCTGCCAGCTTTGTTCATAGTGATGCTTCCTAGGACCGATTTGACTTTGCATTCCAAGATGTCTGGCTCTAGGTGAATGATCACATCATCATGGTTATCTGGGTCACAAAGATCTTTTTTGAATAATTCTTCTGTATATTCCTGCCACCTTTTCTTAATATCTTCTGCTTAGGTTAGGTCCATGCCATTTCTGTCCTTTATTGAGCCCATCTTTGCATGAAATATTCCCTTGGTATCTCTAATTTTCTTGAAGAGATCTCTAGTCTTTTCTATCCTATTGTTTTACTCTATTTCTTTGTATTGATCACTGAGCAAGGCTTTTTTATCTCTCCTTGCTATTCTTTGGAACTCTGCATTCAAATAGGTATATGTATCAAAAGTGATTTTGGTAACCGTAGCCAAAGACATATAAGCTGGACATAAATGAACAGTGACCCAATTCATTTTCTCTGGGTAGCTTGTTAATAATGAGATTCAACTGCAATAAAATACTCTTAAAATACATGTACAGTTTATTTAAGATGAATTATTGAGGTTTTTCTGCCATAAGCAAATGAGAATTTTTTCTCCTGAAATTAATTTTTAAAGAGGATTCAGCAAGTATTAACCCACTCAAAATGCTGAAAATGTTGAAATTTGGGTGTTCTAAAAATTTTTTATGAATATAATAAATTTCAAAAAGCTTGCTACCAGGAAAAAAACAATCTAAAGGCATACATAATTTTGATTGATTTTCATAGAACTTGTGTGCAGTATTTTTCTCTTTTCTAGCTATTCTTTCAAACTCAGGGCATCAAATACCTATCTAGACTTTGAAATCATCATTGCTCTTCAAGGTGAATAATAACCTTTAGGGATCTATATTTTACTTGCATATTTTCTTATTTCACATATCTACACAAAATCTTGTTCTTTCATCTATCTATAATGTCAAGAATAATCCATCTATCCTGTGATATTTGATGTGATCAAACCATACTCTAATCAAAAGGCAGTATTAATATCCTCTATAACAATTTCAGGTACATATAGCAGCACTGAATAATAGGAATTAGACAGTGGAGAAAACCCATTCACTTGAATATTCAAACATCAAACTATCTTTTGTTTACCTTCATTTCAATATACTCAATTTCTATTTGTTTATTTAGTATGCTAATCAGTATGAAGGAAGAAGGCAATGGCACCCCACTCTAGTACTCTTGCCTGGGAAATTCCATGGATGGAGGAGCCTGGTAGGCTGCAGTCCATGGGGTCGCAAAGAGTCGGACACGACTGAGTGAATTCACTTTCACTTTTCACTTTCACGCATTGGAGAAGGAAATGGCAACCCAGTCCAGTGTTCTTGCCTCAAGAATCCCAGGGACAGGAGGAATCTTGTGGGCTGCAGTCTATGGGATCACACGGAGTCGGACATGACTGAAGCAACTTAGGAGCAGTAGCAGCAGCAATCAGTATGAAATATAAATCAGAATGCTGAACAATAAATATCCTTGATTCTTTAAGGTATTTTAATGAGTCTTGTTATTAATATAGATATTTGACCAAATAACTTGTGTAATTAATCTTTTCAACTGAACTTGTAGACTATGTTAGGTAAAAGATAACTTTCAGAAAGTACAATTTTTTTTTCCTCTTTTTAGGGTAGGGAATGCATATCAAGAACACTCAGCACTGACATATTAAACATAATAGATATTATTCTAAGAGCACAGTGTTTAAAAAAGAGGGTGGTTCCCCCAATTCTCCATTAATACAAAATTATTTTAAGCACTGGTAGCAGACCAAAAAACAAACAAAAAAAAAAAAAAAGAAAGAAAAGAAGTGTAGATGAACCTTTGGACCAGATCTGAGAGTCTGTCCAATAGACTACAAATGACCAAAAATTTTAATATTAACTTAGTCCATAAACTAAAGTCCAGAGTCCAGAGATTGGTGTTTTTCAGTGAGCATTCAGAGGTTGTTTACAATGATATTAAACAGTCATGCTTTAGGGGCTGTCTCTGATACAGTCTCCTCTGTTCTTTGTTTGCTCATCTCTTGTTTTCATCTAATTGTTCTTTAATCACTATCAGGATTTACATTCTTAATGATCCCCCAATGCGTTAACTTTGCCTTTTTTTTTTTTTAAGTTTTCCTTTAGACTTAAATTTCTCAGTCCTCTGTGTTGACATCAACTTTCTTTCCCTTTTGGGGCTTTTGCCTTTTCGTATGTGTACTTTGCCTTTTTGTATTCAGTTCCATCTCTTCATGGCAAATTGATGGGCAAACAATGGAAACAGTGAAAGATCTCCAAAATCACTTCAGAAGGTGAGTACAGTCATGAAATTAAAAGACACTTGCTCTTTGGAAAGAAAGCTATGAGTAACCTACACAGCATATTAAAAAGCAGAGATTACTTTGCCACCAAAGTCTGTCTAGTCAAAGCTATGGTTTTTCTAGTAGTCATGTATGGATGTGAGAGTTGGAGTATAAGGAAAGCCGAGCACTGAATAATTGATGCTTTTGAACTGTGGTATTGGAGAAGACTCTTGAGAGTCCCTTGGACTGCAAGCAGATTCAATCAGTCTGTCCTAAAAGGAAATCAGTCCTGAATATTCATTGGGAGGACTGATGCTGAAGCTGAAACTCCAATACTTTGGCCATTTTATGCAAAGAACTGACTCACTGGAAAATACCCTTTTGTTGTGAAATGTTGAAGTTGGGAGGAGAAGGGGATGACAGAGAATGAGATGATTGTATGGCATCACTGACTCAATGAACATGAGTTTGAGTAAGCTCCAGGAGTTGGTGATGGACAGGGAAGCCTGGTGTGCTATAGTCCATGGGGTTGCAAAGAGTCGGACATGATTGAGCAACTGAACTGAACTGATGTGTATTGCACATCCTGACTCCTGGATCCTGGATGAACAGGGTTTACTTCCCTCTATCACATAAGCCTGACTAAGGTACGTTCAGGTTTCAATCATCTATTTCCTTTCAAAACCAACTATTGCCCTATAGCAATGTTTATCTTTATTTTGATGCACACATTAATTTTGAAAATATTTAAAGTGACCAGTCCATGGGGTCACAAATTGTTGGAAACAACTTAGCAACAGAGCAACAACAAACTGACCAAAATCTTATAAAA
Organism: Ovis canadensis; assembly: GCF_042477335.2. Classification (NCBI taxonomy): domain Eukaryota; kingdom Metazoa; phylum Chordata; class Mammalia; order Artiodactyla; family Bovidae; genus Ovis; species Ovis canadensis. The sequence goes on from NC_091266.1 coordinate 17,094,331, forward strand.
TAATAGTCTCCATTTATTTTCACCAAACTTTATTAATTGTCAACATTTCAATTCCGCCCTCTCTATATAGCTATCTCCCTGTGTATTTGTTAAAAAAGAGAATTATTATAGTCAAAGATGCCATAATACTTACCCCTTTAACTGCATCTGCACGTAACTCTATAAAATACTATTATCCAAAATGATAAAAGAACTTTACATTCAGTCAAAACTTTAATTTGGAGAATAAAAAAGAGATGCTATTGTTTAAAAGTTTAACTTTTTAATTACTATAAATAAAAAGGAAACTGCTAAACAAATGAATGAAAAATTCCTTCCCTACTATTTTCATATTCATATATTGCATTGAGTTTTCTAAACGATGGAATTTTAGATGAAGTTTTTCAGATTACATTTTATTATCAATAGCTATCTTTTCTACTTATAATTTTTTTCATGTGCTTTTAATTTTTTCACCCTATTTTATTTTTTACCCTATTTAGGATAGCCAATGGAATTGACTGCTTTCATTATTTACTACCATATGCTTCAAATTATTTACGTTATTGGAACATTTTTTATTCCCTTAGCTTTAAATGCCACTGGACTGTAAACTCTTTGAGAATAGGAGGTTTTGTCTGTTATGTTAACCATATTTTCCTGGCTCCTGAAACAATACAATTACATAAAAGTTTCTCAGTAAATATTTTGCTGAATCAAAGAATGAATGAAATGTAAATACTTGTTCTTCTTCAAGAATTCTTGCCTAACTTTCAGTATTTTATGTGTAAGCCTCCACTGAATTTTACTCAGAATTGGTCAGTTTCTCCTTTGTGTCACTCCGTCTATAGGGTCTATGTTTTTGAATAGTACTATTAAGTGTTACCAGTTTTGCTAAATTTAAAAAAAAAATAAGAATGAAAACTATATTAAAAAAAAACTTGCTTAAAATATGCCTCTAAAATGGACTAGGTAAGTCAAAAATTGAAATTTCACAGAAGAGGTCATATTTTTAGCAAAAAAAAAATGCATGCAATGCGGTTTTATAAATTAAATTGTCACAATCCTGATGTCTGAAACTGACACAGATGTATTACTTAATAGTTCTGTACATAAGATGTTTCTCACACATATCAGTGGGCTTAAACGAAGATGTTGGCAGGACTGCATGTTTTTCTGGATTCTGTTTGAAAGAATCTATTTTTTTTGCCTTTTTCTGCTTCTATGGGCCAGACGCACTCTTTGTCTCACAGTCCCTGGCTCTATCTTTAAAGCCAGAAGCATTTAATTTCTATGACCACTCTTCCTTTGCCACATCTCCTTTTGACTCTGAACAATACCTCCATCTTTCACTTTTAAGGACACTTGGGATTATATATGATCCTCCCAGAATATCTAGGATAATCTATTTTGTTGTCACTGTGTTCAGTTGCCCAGTAGTATCCAACTCTTTGAGACTCCTTGAACTACAGAACAGAAGGCCTCACTGTCCTTCAACATCTCCTGAAGTTTGCCCAAGTTCATGTTCATTACATCAGTGATGCCATCCAGCCATCTGAACCTCTGATGCCCACTTCTCCTTGTGCTCTCAATCTTTCCAAGCATCAGGGACTTTTCCAATGGGTGGTTTGTTCGTATCAGATGACCAAAATACTAGAGATTCAGCATCAGTCCTTCCAGTGAATACTCAGGGTTGATTTACGTTAAGATTAACGGGTTTGATCTCCTTGCTGTCCAAGGGACTTTCAGGAGGCTTCAGCACCACAGTTGGAGGGCATCAATTCTTTGGTATTCTACCTTTTTTACAGTCCAGCTCTCACAACTGTGTGTGAACACTGGGAAGACCATAGCCTTGATGATATGGACCTTTGTTGGCAGAGTACTGTCTCTGCTTTTCAACACACTGTCTAGTTTTCTCATCACTTTCCTGCCAAGAAGAAATCATCCTCTGATTTCATGGCTGCAGCCACCATCCGCAGTGATTTCAGAGCCCAAGAAGAGGAAATCTTTCACTACTTCCACCTTTTCCCCTTCTGTTTGCCATACAGTAATGGGTCTAGATGCCATGATCTTAGTTTTAATATTTAGTCTTAAGACAGCTCTTTCACTCTTGTTCTTCACCATCAAGAGGCTCTTTAGTTCCTCTTTGCTTTCTGCCATTAGAGTGGGGTCATCCGCATGTCTGAGGTTGTTGATGTTTCTCCCACCTATCTTGATTCCACTTGTAGCTCGTCCAGCCTGGCATTTCTCATGATGTGCCCAAGTGTATAGGTTACACTGAGCAAAACAGTGACAGCAGACTGCCCTGTCTTACTCCTTTCTCGATCTTGAACCCGTCTTGAACCAGTTGTTCAATACAGGGTTCTAACTGTTGCTTCTTGACCCGCATACATGTTTCTCAGAGATTGTCTGGTATTCCCATATCTCTAAGAGCTTTCCACAGTTTGTCATGATCCACACAGTAAAAGACTTTGAGTAGTCAATGAAACAGAAATAGATGTTTTTCTGAAATTCCCTTGCTTTCTCTGTAATCCAGCAAATGTTGACAATTTGATCTCTAGTTCCTCTTCCTTTTCTAAACCCTTCTTGGACATCTGGAAGTTCTTGATCTGCAAAATGATGAAGCCTAGGATTAAATTCACCCATTCCCATCCATTTTAGTTATCTGATTTCTAGGATGTTGATGTTTATTCTTACAATCTCCTGCTTGACCATGCCCAATTTTCCTTGACTCATGGGCCTAATATTCCAGGTTCCTATACAACACTGTTCTTTGCAGCATCAAATTTTACTTTCATCACCAGATACATCCACAACTGACCATTGTATTCACTTTGGCCCAGCCACTTGATTCATTCTGAGGCTATTGGCAATTCTCCTTCGCTCTTCCCCAGTAGCATATCAGACACCTTCAGATCTGGGGGACTCATCTTTTGGTGTCATATCTTTTGGTCTTTTATATAGTTTATGATGTTCTCATGGCAAGCATGCTGGGGTGGTTAGCCATTTCCTCCTCCAGTGGATCAGGTTTTGTCAGAACTCTGTTATGCCTCATCCATCTTGGGTGGCCCTGCATGGCATGGGTCATAGCTTCATTGAGTTATGCAAGCCCCTTCATCGTGCCAAGGCAGAGATCTCTGTTTTAAGCTGAGCTAATTAGCAACCTTGATTCTACCTGCAATGTTAACTATGTAATCCTTCTTTGTCAGGTAACATTACATACTCATAGATTCTGAGAATTAGGATATGGAGATATATTTATATATCACAAATCATTATATCTGTATATCCTGAAATATATAGCAAACATTATCAGTACATTCAATATTTGTGCTCTATGTTATATTATTTGACTAATTTTAATTTATTTCTAAAAATAAACAGCCTTCAACTGGATTTCATGTAAAAAATGTTCAAAAGCCATTTTCCAAGTTGATTGCTTTAATAGTTGCTAGTAGTGTAAAATGTTTCCTCTGATAATGTTTTTCAAATATATATAATTAAAACTTTTTTCTAAGATAAATTCTAGATATCCTTCCTCAGTAATATTCTATTTTTTTTTAATTCTTAGAAAAGTTAAGTCCATTACTCTGAATTCATCACATTGAGAGTAAGACTACAGTCTTTAGTCTTACTTACAAGATAAAAGCTTATATTCCATCTAGCATATCATCTAGCTACACAATAAATGCATAATGGTTGAACTGCAATCTGTACCCAAAAAAAGTTCAATAGGTTATGACATTTTAATTAATTCAAATAACACAGAATAGTGATTTGCTGAGGTTTTTCAGCCACATGTAGGAGTTCCAGGATTGCAAAGAGAACACATGATTCTGAAAGATGTATTCATATGCATTTGATTCAGTTCAGTTCAGTTCAGTTCAGTCACTCAGTCGTGTCTGACTCTCTGGGACCCCATGAATCGCAGCATGCCAGGCCTCCCTGTTCATCATCATCTCCCGGAGTTCACTCAGAGTCATGTCCATTGAGTCCGTGATGCCATCCAGCCATATCATCCTCGGTCGTCCCCTTCTCCTACTGCCCCCAATACCTCCCAACATCAGAGTCTTTTCCAATGAGTTAACTCTTCCCATGAGATGGCCAAAGTACTGGAGTTTCAGCTTCAGCATCATTCCCTCCAAAGAAATCCCAGGGTTGATTTCCTTCAGAATGGACTGGTTGGATCTCCTTGCAGACCAAGGGACTCTCAAGAGTATTCTCCAACACCAGAGTTCAAAAACATCAATTCTTCAGCGCTCAGCCTTCTTCATAGTACAACTCTCACATCCATACATGACCACAGGAAAAACCATAGCCTTGACTAGACGGACCTTAGTCGACAAAGTAATGTCCCTGCCTTTTTTTTGTTTTTGGCTGTTCAGTAAATGTCAGCTAATGATCAGACTTTATTTTTTGTTTTATTTTTGTTTTAATTTTTTTTAGTTTTTTAATTTTTTAATTTTAAAATCTTTAATTCTTGCATACATTCCCAAACATGAACCCCCCTCCCACCTCCCTCCCCATAACATCTCTCTGGGTCATCCCCGTGCACCAGCCCCATGCATGCTGTATCCTGCATCAGACATAGACTGGCGATTCAATTCTTACATGATAGTATACATGTTAGAATGCCATTCTCCCAAATCATCCCACCCTCTCCCTCTCCCTCTGAGTCCAAAAGTCCGTTATACACATCTGTGTCTTTTTTCCTGTCTTGCATACAGGGTCGTCATTGCCATCTTTCTAAATTCCATATATATGTGTTAGTATACTGTATTGGTGTTTTTCTTTCTGGCTTACTTCACTCTGTATAATCGGCTCCAGTTTCATCCATCTCGTCAGAACTGATTCAAACGAATTCTTTTTAACGGCTGAGTAATACTCCGTTGTGTATATGTACCACAGCTTTCTTATCCATTCATCTGCTGATGGACATCTAGGTTGTTTCCATGTCCTGGCTATGATAAACAGTGCTGCGGTGAACATTGGGGTACATGTGTCTCTTTCAATTCTGGTTTCCTCGGTGTGTATGCCCAGCGGTGGGATTGCTGGGTCATAAGGTAGTTCTATTTGCAATTTTTTAAGGAATCTCCACACTGTTCTCCATAGTGGCTGTACTAGTTTGCATTCCCACCAACAGTGTAGGAGGGTTCCCTTTTCTCCACACCCTCTCCAGCATTTATTGCTTGCAGATTTTTGGATCGCAGCCATTCTGACTGGTGTGAAGTGGTACCTCATTGTGGTTTTGATTTGCATTTCTCTAATCATGAGTGATGTTGAGCATCTTTTCATGTGTTTGTTAGCCATCCGTATGTCTTCTTTGGAGAAATGTCTATTTAGTTCTTTGGCCCATTTTTTGATTGGGTCGTTTATTTTTCTGGAATTGAGCTGCATAAGTTGCTTGTATAATTTTGAGATTAGTTGTTTGTCAGTTGCTTCATTTGCTATTATTTTCTGCCATTCAGAAGGCTGTCTTTTCACCTTGCTTATAGTTTCCTTGGTTGTGCAGAAGCTTTTAATTTTAATTAGATCCCATTTGTTTATTTTTGCTTTGATTTCCATAATTCTGGGAGGTGGATCATAGAGGATCCTGCTGTGATTTATGTCTGAGAGTGTTTTGCCTATGTTCTCCTCTAGGAGTTTTATAGTTTCTGATCTTACATTTAGATCTTTAATCCATTTTGAGTTAATTTTTGTGTGCGGTGTTAGAAAGTGATCTAGTTTCATTCTTTTACAAGTGGTTGACCAGTTTTCCCAGCACCACTTGTTAAAGAGATTGTCTTTACTCCATTGTGTATTCTTGCCTCCTTTGTCAAAGATAAGGTGTCCATATGTGTGTGGATTTATCTCTGGGCTTTCTGTTTTGTTCCATTGATCTATATGTCTGTCTTTGTGCCAGTACCATACTGTGATGACTGTGGCTTTGTAGTAGAGCCTGAAGTCAGGCAAGTTGATTCCTCCAGTTCCATTCTTCTTTCTCAAGATTGCTTTGGCTATTCGAGGTTTTTTGTATTTCCATACAAATCTTGAATATGCTGTCTAGGTTGGTCATAACTTTCTTCCAAGGAGTAAACGTCTTTTAATTGCATGGCTGCAGTCACCATCTGCGGTGATTTTGGAGCCCAAAAAAATAAAGTCTGACATTGTTTCCACTGTTTCCCCATCTATTTTCCATGAAGTGATGGGACCGGATGTCATCATCTTTGTTTGCTGAATGTTGAGCTTTAAGCCAACTTTTTCACTCTCCTCTTTCACTTTCATCAAGAGGCTTTTTAGCTCCTCTTCACTTTCTGCCATAAGGGTGGTGTCCTCTGCATATCTGAGGTTATTGATATTTCTCCTGGCAATCTTGATTCCAGCTTGTGTTTCTTCCAGCCCAGCATTTCTCATGATGTACTCTGCATATAAGTTAAATAAACAGCCTTACAAATACAAGACCAGGAGCTGGCTGTGGCTCAGATCATGAACTCCTTATTACCAAATTCAGACTTAAATTGAAGAAAGTAGGGAAAACCGCTAGACCATTCAGGTATGACCTAAATCAAATCCCTTATGATTATACAGTGGAAGTGAGAAATAGATTTAAGGGCCTAGATCTTATGGATAGAGTGCATTTGATTGCTAGAGAAAAATGTAAATTCATTAAATTTATATATTAAATTATTATATATTTAAAAGAGTGTTATAAGAATGCCAGAGGGTATTTATGTTTATGAAAAACAGGATTGAATAGCCAATTTTATGATGACTGTCAGGGCTGACTGTGCTCTTCTGCACATAGTCCCTAGCTCCCACCTACACAACTCTGAAACTCCCCTTAAAAAAATTATTGTCCCCTGCTCAGTGGTAGGGATTTGGCCTTTGGACAAGAATCTAACTTCTCTTCAGGCTGCCAGCTTATTGAATGAAGCAAACTTTCCTTTCTACAATGCTTGCCTCTCAAGTATTTGATTTTGAGTGTCAATCATTTGGGCTTGAGGTCAATGATAGATTTTGGCAATCAGCATAGGACTATACCCCTACAGTGTCTTGCTCCTTTGAGTTTCCTGAAGGAAAGCCATCAGGTATGGCATCATACTAGAATGGTCATAATGAGCCAGCTGCTCATGGTTAGCTGGTTCCAAGGCAGGTATTTTGGGGGATGCTACCAGTAATTGCCAAAACTATTTGCTTTGGGGAAATACCCACTGTTTTTCCCCTGCTCAGAACTTACTACCAAACTCTGCTTTCAGTTATTGGGAAAAGAAACAATAATATTATAAAGCCAATGACTTTTCTCTGTCTCAGAGAACTTAATGCTGTACATAGGCCTAAACAAATATGCTTTTACTCTAGAGAATTCATTTGTTGTTGTTCAGCCCTTATCCTGTCCAAATCTTTGTGACTCCATGAACTGCAGCACACCAGGCCTCTCTGTCCCTCAAAATTTCCCAGAGTTTGCCCAAGTTCATTGCATCAACGATACCATCCAGCCATCTCATCCTTAATAGCCCTCTTCTCCTCCTGCCTTCAGTCTTTCCCAACATCAGGATCTTTTCCAGTGAGTCAGTTCTTCATATCAGGTGGCCAAAGGATTAGAGTTTCAGCTTCAGCATCAGTCCCTCCAGTGAACATTCAGAATTGACTGTCTTTAGGATTGACTAGTTGGATCTTCTTGCTGTCTTAGGGACTCTCAAGAGTCTTCTCCAACATCACAGTTCAAAGGCATTAATTTTTCAGTCCTCAGTCTTTTTTATTGTCCAGCTCTCACATCTACACAGGGCTTCCCTGGTGGCTCAGAGGTTAAAACGTCTGTCTCCAATGCGAGAGACCTGGGTTCGACCCCTGGGTTGGGAATATCCCCTGGAGAAGGAAATGGTAACCCACTCCAGTATTCTTGCCTGGAGAATCCCATGGATAGAGAAGCCTGGTAGGCTATAGTCCACAGGGTCGCAAAGAGTAGGACATGGCTGAGCGACTTCACCTTCACATCTATACATGACTATTGGAAAAACCATAGCTTTGACTAGACGGACCTTTGTTGGCAAAGTAATGTCTCTGCTTTTCAATACACTGTCCAGGTTTGTCATAGTTTTTCTTCCAAGGAGCCAGTGTCTTTTAATTTCATGGCTGCACTCACTGTCTGCAGTGATTTTGGAGCCCAGTAAATAAAATCTGCTACTGTTTCCACTTTTTCCCCATTTATTTGCCATTGCATGTTGGGACCAGATGCCATGATCTTAGTTTCTTGAAGGCTGAATTTTAAGACAGTTTTCCCACTCTCCTCTTTTATCTTTATCAAGAGATTCTTTAGTTCCTCTTCACTTTCTGCCATTAGGATGGTATCATCTGCATATATGAGGTTGTTGATATTTCTCCTGGCAATTTTGACACAAACTTGTGATTCATCCAGCCTGGCATTTCACATGATGTACTTTGCATATAACTTAAATAAGCAGCATGACAGTATACAGCCTTAATGATTTCTTTTCCAATTTTGAGCCAGTCCATTTTTCCATGTGTAGTTCTAACTGTTGCTTCTTGACCAGCATACAGGTTTCTTAGGAAGCTGGTAAGGTGTTTTTGGTATTTCCATCTCTTTAAGAATTTCCACAGTTTGTTGTGATCCACTAAGTCAAAGGCTTTAGCATAATTAAACTAGATATTTTTATGGAATTATCTTGCTTTTTCTTTGATCCAGTGGATGTTGAGAATTTGGTCTCTGGTTCCTCTGCCTTTTCTAAATCCAGTTTACACATCTGGAAATTCTGCATTCATGTACTGTTGAAACCTAACTTGAAGGATTTTGAGCTAGCATGTGAAATTAGCACACTTGTACAATACTCTGAATATTCTTTGGCATAGTTCTTTTTTGGGATTGGAATGAAAACTGACCTTTTCCTGTCCTGTGGCTACTAATGAGTTTTTCAAATTTACTGGCATATTGAGTGCAGCACTTTCACAGCATCAGCTTTTAGGATTTGAAATAGCCCAGCTGGAATTTCAGCACCCCCTCTTGTTTGTAGTAATGCTTCCTAAGGCCCACTTGACTTCACACTCCAGGATGCCTGGCTCTAGGTGAGTGACCACACCATCGTGGTTATCTGAGTCATTAAGACCTTTATAGTACAATTCTTCTGTGTATTCTTGCCACCTCTTCTTAATCTCTTTCTTTGTGTTAGGTCCTTTCTGTCTCTGTCCTTTATTATGCCCATCTTTGCATGAACATTTCCCTTGGTATCTCTAATTTTCATGAAGAGATCTCTAGTCTTTCCCATTCTATTGCTTTCCTCTATTTCCTTACTCACAGGATAAAACTTGGACCCAACAGACAATGGTAATTCTACACTGACATTTTTATAGACTAGTAAAAATTTACTGATATTGTGTGACTCTTATAGTAGGCTCACATACCATAGACATTCCACTAGATAAATCTGAAAAAAAAAAAAAAGTTTCTGTTTTAACAGATACTAAAGTGTTGATTTAACTTGAGCAGTTGAACCAAAAAGAAATAAAGAAATTAAAATATCACCAACAGATAATTAAAAAGATGTTTTACATTCAGAGTATTAACAAAAAAGATAATTAATTTCTATAGGAGTAAGTATGGCATTGTTTTTCATATATTGTGTCCTTACTTTTTTATCTGTTATGTCATGCATCTATTTTACTATTATCTAGATAAGTATATTTCATTAAAGTGATAAAAGAGAATCATAGTATTATGCATGTTCATTTCCTTAAGCAGAATGCAGTAGTAAATTTGACGAGTGGTTTAATTTTAATTCCTGCAAAATTCTTTGGATGATCTTGCTTTTCTTTTATTTTTTTAATTTTTAATTTGAGCGTGAAAGTGTGCAACAGAAGATGGTTGACTTTTTGATAGGGAAACGCTAACACACATAAGGAGATCATTCTGAAAGCTACATATTAAAGCTTTAGGGCCGTTTTTATGATCTTTATCCTACACATGATTGAATAAAGCTTTAAGACTAAGATTCCCTTAGGTGTCTTAATGGTTAGGCCTAATTTATTTGACAACTTGGCTACACAGTGGCACTGTGGGTAGGCTGCTTCTCAGCACATATCTTGCGATATAGAACTCCAACAAACTAGGAACATGTGTTGTAAACTGGAGCAGTTTAACAGAGCATTTAATGATTATTTGGTTGAAAATCTCTATAAAGGGAACAGGAAATTCACACACCAGGCCGCAATGTTCTTTCCCTAAACATTTAAATGAAGTGATTAAGGGTTTATTTGCTTTTTATGTCTGCCATTTCACCATTTTAGTTTTATACACTAACTTTTATAGTGACTGACGCTGGTTCAGGAAACAGATGTGCTTTTATTAAGTGCATTTTTTTTTAACAAAAAAGGAGGAAGTAATGTATCAAATGTAAATGTTATAGTTAAGATGAGTAAATGCTAGAAAAATAGTCTGCAGGCATATAAACCAAGGTATTATATAATAGTCAAAAACATTCAGTGGCCCAGTCACAGAAGGGCAAATACTGCATGATTTAACTTACATGATGTTTCTAATTAATGAAACTCAGAGGAGGAAAGAACTAAATGGTGTTTGCCAGGGTTTGATGGGAAGGGGAAACAGAAAGTTGCTAATCAGTGTATGAAAAAGTTCTTCAGTTATAGAGGATGAAAAAGTTTTCTCTGATAAACAACATTGGGTCTTTAGGTGATCATAGTACACTTAAGATCTACCTCCTTAACAGATTTTTAAGCGTTCTTTTACTATAAAACAAATATTTGTACAATTTTTTACATATATATATATACATACATATACACACACACACACACACACACATATATATATATACACACACATATACGCACACACACATGCACACAAATCGCTACTGTAGAGGGCTATTCTTTTCTTCTGAAAATATTAAAAACTATACTTTTAGTTTTATTTAATGTTCAAAGGAAACTCCTGAATTTCTGAATAAAATGTATGATGTACACCAATGCTTTCCAATCACTTTTAGAGCAACAGGACATTTTAAAAACATAAAACAGAAACATTTATGCAAAATGATACATATTCAAATTTTAAAATATTTACTACATATATGATTTATAGGAAAATAAACAGAAATGCTTGGAGAAGGCAATGGCACCCCACTCCAGTACTCTTGCCTGGAAAATCCCAAGGACAGAGGAGCCTGGTGGGCTGCAGTCCATGGGGTCGCTGAGAGTTGGACATGACTCAGTGACTTCCCTTTCACTTTTCACTTTCATGCGTTGGAGAAGGAAATGGCAACCCACTCCAGTGTTCTTGCCTGGAGAATCCCAGGAACGGCAGAGCCTGGTGGGCTGCCATCTATGGGGTTGCATAGAGTCGGACACGACTGAAGCGACTTAGCAGCAGCAGCAAACAGAAACGCTGGGCTGGAAGAAGCGCAAGCTGGAATCAAGATTGCCAGGAGAAATATCAATAACCTCAGATATGCAGATGACACCACCCTTATGGCAGAAAGTGAAGAGGAACTTTTAGTTTAGCCTCTTGATGAAAGCGAAAGAGGAGAGCAAAAAAGTTGGCTTAAACTCAACATTCAGAAAACGAAGATCATGGCATCTGGTCTCATCACTTCATGGGAAATAGATGGGGAAACAGTGGAAACAGTGTCAGACTTTATTTTTGGGGGCTCCAAAATCACTGCAGATGGTGATTGTAGCCATGAAATTAAAAGATGCTTACTCCTTGGAAGGAAAGTTATGACCAACCTAGATAACATATTCAAAAGCAGAGACATTACTTGGCCGACTAAGGTCCGTCTAGCCAAGGCTATGGTTTTTCCAGCGGTCATGTATGGATGTGAGAGTTGGACTGTGAAGAAAGCTGAGTGCCGAAGAATTGATGCTTTCTGAAATGTAGTGTTGGAGAAGACTCTTGAGAGTCCCTTGGACTGCAACGAGATTCAACCAGCCCATTCTAAAGAGATCAGCCTGGGTGATCTTTGGAAGGAATGATGCTAAAGCTGAAACTCCAATACTTTGGCCACCTCATGAGAAGAGTTGACTGATTGGAAAAGACTCTGATGCTGGGAGGGGTTGAGGGCAGGAGGAAAAGGGGACGACAGAGGATGACATGGCTGGATGGCATCACTGACTCAATGGACGTGAGTCTGAATGAACTCCGGGAGTTGGTGATGGACAGGGAGGCCTGGTGTGCTGCAATTCATGTGGTTGCAAAGAGTCGGACACAACTGATTGAGTGAACTGAACTGAACTGAACTGAACTGAAATAGATAGTTAAATCTACAGAAGTATTCTGCCTAGAAATCTCACTTTGTATTTTTTTTAATCACAAAATTCAGAGCTAAATATCAGACAAAGATTTCAATGATTTTTTTTTCTTAATGAATAGAGAGCAGATCTCAAGTATGAAAACCAAAAGAGATTCTGTTAAAGATAGTGCTCAGCATGAATGGAAGGAGCAAGTTGTTAGAATCCCCAATCTCCATATTTAGAGAGCTGATTAGAGGTGATTGAATGGAGGTAGTCACTTTTCCAAGTGTGAGTCTTAAGAGCACATGTGGCCGGTGTCTGAAGGCCTTAGCATACCCAGTCCATCCCCTAGTATTAAAGAACCTAGTCATTTTTGCATTCTTAGATGAGTAAATGCCTTGTGGCCTAAATCCAGAATAGAATTCCCTGGTGTTTTAGTCAGTAGAGTCTGCCTGCAATGCAGGAGACCCGGGTTCAGTCCCTGGGTTGGGAAGATCCCTTGGAGAAGGAAATGGCAACCTGCTCGAGTATTCTTGCCTGAAGAATTCCATGGACCTGGTGGGCTACAGTCCATGGGGTCACAAAGAGTCAGACACGACTGAGTGACTAACACTTTAACTTTCACTGGACATTTTGGTTTGCCCTTTAGAGCCAGGATAAGGCCTATCTTCAGACACAGACCCATGTCTTTCTTTATAAGAGGGAAAAAAAATTGCAGACTAGCATATTTTTCACTGATCATAGAGGATTCTGCATCTCTTCATGTGAGGGACAAAATAAAGCTGTTAATATTTTGCCTCGGGGGTCCTTTTATTGGAAGCATTCAATTAATTATTGCTTTGAGGGAGTGGTTTCAGTCTCTACCTGTTATCTATTAAAATCTTCAGGTTTGCTTCTCTTAGTAGGCTTCCTGATTGACAGTGTACATCACCTCTCTAGAGAAATCTTTATCTTTAGCCTAAGCAGGATGGACTAGACATGGGCTTTCATTTACTCTGAATTTTACAGGGACTTCTTATTTTTACATAATTTATTAACCATTTCATGAATTTTCTATATGTATATTTTAACTGTCTCTGACAATTTCAGGTCTGTCTTCACCCAAAACTTCCTTGCTGTCCTCAGGTATTGTAGAAGAGTCATTAGTTTCTATTGCTCTACTTTGGGCTAAAGACATATATATTTCAAACTTGAAATTGATTATTCTTAAACTAGGTTCATATAGAACAGACTTTTTCTTCTTACAAAAAAATTTTAACGAATTTTGCAATATTTTTGTAGCTTTCTGAGTTTTTTTTGGTACATGTATATATTTTCCTCTTTTTCTAGGTTAAACAGCAGATTTTATATAGCGTTTGCTTTATATTTTCAAATCTTATGGTGTCTTTAAGCTCAAGTGTGTGTGTGTGTGTGTGTGTGTGTGTGTGTGTGTGTGTGTAATAGTCCTAGGTTTCTTTTTTGCTTTTATTTATTCATTCAGAACCTGGCAGTCTAAGAAAATGTCTATATTCCTTCTATATTGTCAATCAGTTGTCAGCTGGTATTTTTCACATTCTGTCTGGAAATTTCCTAGCTAGGAATAATTTTTTAGGTACATTTCCTATTTGTACATTTTTTAAGTGAAGGAAATCATTTCAGAAATCAGTGTTGCAAACTTTCCACTATTACAGTAATAAAGATCACATATCATTAGCTTCCACTCACGTTCATTGCTTGCTTTCTTTCATTTCCTCATGAACAGCATCTTAGGACCTTTCAGTTCAGTTCAGTTCAGTCACTCTGTCATGTCCAACTCTGTGCGACCCCATGGACTGCAGCACACCAGGCCTCCCTGTCCATCACCAACTTCCAGAGTTTCCTCAAACTCATGTCCATTGAGTCAGTGGTGCCATCCAACCATTTCATCCTCTGTTGACCCTTTCTCCACCTGCCTTCAATCTTTCCCAGCATCAGGATTTTTTAATATGAGTCAGTTCTTCACATCAGGTGGCCAAAGTATTGGAGTTTCAGCTTCAGCATCAGTCCTTCCAATGAATATTCAGGACTGATTTCCTTTAGGATGGACTGGTTGGATCTCCTTGCAGTCCAAGGGACTCTCAAGAATCTTCTCTAAACACCACAGTTCAAAAGCATCAATTCTTCAGTGCTTAGCTTTCTATTTATGTTTCTGCAAACATTTATTCATGTTCTTCTATTTTCTCCTGATACCTGAATTCATTATCATATGTTCAAGACCTAAATTATTTTTCAGTTAGTATGTGTTATATAACAAACCATCCCAAAATGTAGCCTCTTAAAGAAAGGATAATAATTTTATCATCATTCATGACTTTTGTAAGTCAATAAATTGGGAAAAGATTAGATGAGCAGCTCAGGTTCAAAATATCTCATTTGAATACAGTTGGATTATGCAGCTGGATATGAAATAGCAGGGTACTGGAGCTGCTAGATACTGTTCAGATATGTCTTTCTTTATGTAGTCTCAAGGTCATCTCATATAATGTTTTCACATTCAATAATCTGGGCTTCTTCCCAGTATGGGAGCCTCAAGACAGCTATAGTTTCTACATGTTAGCTGGCTTCTCTCAGGGCCATAGTTCCAAGAGAGTAGAACTGTGGGTAAATATTTGCTTCAGGATTCAGTCATGGCATCATTCATGCCAAACTTCATTGGGTGAAGTGGTCACAATGTCTACCCAAATACAAGAATAGGGGACATGGACTCAATACTCAGTGGGAGGAATATTAAGGTCTCATTGTAAGAAGAGCATGTAGAATGGGCTATATTTTTAGAAGCATCTTTAGAAAATTCATTCTGCTAAAGGCTTTAGCCAAAATGTTCCTACATTTTTATTTAATTTACTCTTACATTTACATTAATCAAAAATTAAGTTTTTCTAAAATGAGTGTTAAAAACTGAATTGCGTACCCTCAAAATTCTGATGTGGAAGCCCTAACCCTCAACTTGATGTTATTGGAAATGGGGTTTTTAAGCATATAATTAATGTTAAATGAGATCACAATAATAGTTTCCTAATGTAAGAAAATAAATTTCTGTTTAAGCCACACAGTCTGTGATATCTTCTTCTTAAGGCAGCACACGCTAACAAATACAAAAAGCAAAGCAATTGTTTTTAGCTTAAAAGATGGAAAATATGTGTTTCATATCATTCTCTGGGAGCTCACAATGCAGTTGATCAAATAAAATTCTCTGAAAAGTCATGAAATAAAGAGATATGTTCAACTGTATTTAATTGCATTTAAATCACGGATTCCCAAACTCCTCTGTACATCAAGTAGTTCTCCTTTCACACTGATGCTTCTGTTGAATCTCGTGGAATAATGTAGTTTTATGCAGTATGGTATTTTAATAAAAATTGAGCATGGCTCATTTGTATTAGATTTTCTACTTAAAGGAAATGAAGTCTACTCCAGAAATACCTCTTTCTTAGTTACGTGCATGATTATCAGATGGTGGTTACATTAATTTATACTATTTAGCTTTAACCTAGAATTTTTACATATATTGTGGAAAAGTGGATTTAAAGAGATGAATTAGTAAGGATTAATATATGTTCTTCTTGGGCTTCCCTGGTAGCTCAGACAGTAAAGAATCTGCTTGCAATTCCACCCCTGGATCAGAAAGATCCCCTGGAGAAGAAAATGGTAGTCCACTCCAGTATTCTTGCCTGGAGAATTCCATGGACTGAGGAGCCTAACAGACAGTCCTTAGTGTTGCAAAGAGTCTGACACGGCTCAACAACTAACACTTTCACTTCAATATATGCTCTTAATCTCTTTTAAGAAGACACTTATCGAATGTCTGCTATCAGCTACACACTGTCCTAAACATGTACTTGATGGAGAAATTAACATTTTCAAGGATTTTATAGCTGGAAGAGTAAGATAACTTTTTGTGGGGGAAAAAAAAAAAGGAGCTATATAATACCATGTGTTTGGCTTTCAGAATAATGATAACAATTAGAATAGGCACTTATTGGAAACATACTGTGTTTCAAGTACGATGCTAGGCACCTTTAAGTATACCATCCATTTAAAATTTATAACAGTCAACCATATATTACAGATACTGCCATAATCCTTTTTGCCTGAATTAAGAAGCTTAAATTCAAACAAATCAAGCGATTTGCCTGATAAATGACATACTTCTGATCAGTGAGGTTGAGAGGAAAGGCTTTGATTTGATTTTTTTATGAGTGAGCAGATTTGTGCAGAACAGAACACTGCAGAATAAGGCTCTCCTTAGAGAGGAAGAAGCCTTGACAGTATCTTGAGGAAGTGTACATATGTCAGCCATTTGAAAATTGCAAATGGTGTGGTGTGACTCTCAACATTTTTAGCTGGGTAAAGAGAGGAACACAATCATACCATTCTGAACTACAACAAAAGAAAAACAGGTACTAGAAAAAAATTATGTTCAGTAAAAAATTATATTAATATAGGCCAGTAGTTCTCAAGAGGGTTGTTCAGCTCCATAAGGGACATTTTATTTCAAAAATTGTTGGACATTGCTGTCATTTACTATGTAGGGTTTGGGGCTATTAGACAGCTAGCAATGTGCAAGAAGTCTCACACAAATAATGAATTATTTTGAGCTGAGCGACATTTCAAATGTTCCTTAGGATATTCATTTAGGGAAATTCTTGTTTGAAAGTATATAAAGTCTAAATCCATTGTGCATATAAACAAAAGATTTGTTGTTCTCAGGTTTACTAAATATTAATTTTTTACAATCAAAAGACCTCAGTGTGAATCTATAGAAATTACACTTAAATTTGTTGAAAACCAGTCAGAGACATTCAGAATAGAAAATCACATCACTAATGGTAATGCTAAATATTTAGTTTGGTCACCAATATTGTGTGTATGTCTGCATTTGTGACTCATACACTAGATGGGATTCCACGAATAGAATAAACATCAACTTTGTTATGAGTTCTATCGTTGTATCTGTAAATGTGCGAAATTAAATGCATGTTAGTTGATTATCAATAGATTTTCTCACTTTTCATATTGAGTTAAATTTTGGGCATTGAAGCAAGTTTGTAAAAATATGAATGCAGATTATTTCATTATTATTAATTTCAATTTAAGGTTTTAAAGGGAGGTTTGTACATGTTTACAAACAGAGCAAGGAAGCATTAGATACCATAGAGAACCATAGATACTGTCTTAGCATAGATTAAATATGGAAGGCAGAATATATACATTCTTTTTCTTTTCTCCTCTGCGTTGTTATCTCTATTTTAAAATTCTCATCTATCTAAACTTTGTTCCACTTACAGGAGTCAGGTTCTATTTTTAGCCATTAAATTGTAAACAAGAATTGCTAGATAAGATTTCTGAAAAGGCTTTTTGACAAGGGATTGTCTCTGTTCATGAGCTGCTTTTGTCTTTCCACTGTACTGCTTTTGTCATCTTTCTACTTAGAATGATACCAGAGATTTAGCAGAAACATGGCAAGCATGATGGAGAAAAGCCAAGTGATGATAGTAATGGGGCAGAAAAAGGAGAAGAGATATTAGTTCGCAATCTTATGAAATCACTATACCTGCCTATATTTTGGCATCTTAAGTAAAATCAACAAACTCTTCACTTTTAAAGTTATTGTTTAGTTAGCCGCAGTGTCCATGCAAACTTGAGAAGAGCAACACAACATGATGGCATAGTATAATGATGAAGAAGCCAGGATCCCTGAGGACACTGTGCACTTTACTCTCTGGAATGCCAGCTTCCTTACTTTCAGTTAAGAGAGACAAAGAAATCCACCCTTGGTTAAGACAGTATTTGTTGGGTTTTGATTACTAAGAAGCTCATTTTTAACTCATATTAAGCAATATAGAAAAGTCATTGCTTGAATGATAACAGGTCCAGGTTTTCATTCAAGCAGTTTATTGAGAGAATATCCATGGAATACAAGTACTAAAAGCTGACATTAAAATACTGAACAAGACCCTCAGTGCCTCTGTTAATTGATAGTTGTGGTTAGCACTGAGAGTTTGATACAAGTTTCAGTCTGCATTAGAAGATGATAGGACACACAAGGACTTTCTATTCCTACATTAGGAGGAAGTTAAACAGGAATAGGTCTGAAAATGTGGCCAGAAAATTGGGCAAACAAGATCAAAGATACATGTTTAAATGGTTTGTCAAATAAGAAGAGAATCAGTTCAGTTCAGCTGTTCACTCATGTTTGACTCTTTGAAACCCCATGGGCTGTAGCATGCCAGGCTTCCCTGTCCATCACCAACTCCCAGAGATTACTCAAACTCATGTCCTTTGAGTCAGTGATGCCATCCAACTATTTCATCCTCTGTCATCCCCTTTTCCTCCCACCATCAATCTTTCCCAGCATCGTGATCTTTTCCAATGACTCAGTTCTTCCCATTAAGTGGCTGAAGTATTGGAGTTTTTACCATCTTTCCTTCCAATGAATTTTCATGACTGGTATCCTTGAGGATTGACCGGTTTGAACTCCTTGCAGACCAAGGGACTCTCAGGAGTCTTCTCCAACACCACAATTTAAAAGAATCACTTCATTGGCACTCAGCTTACTTTATAGTCCAACTCTCACATTCATACATGACTAATGGAAAAAGCATAGCTTTGACTAGATGGACCTTTGTTGGTAAAGTAATGTATCTACTTTTAAATATTTTGTCTAGGGTGGTCATAGCTTTTCTTCCAAGAAGTAAGCATCTTTTAATTTCATGGCTGCAGTCACCATCTGCAGTGATTTTGGAGCCCCCCAAAATAAACTCTCTCACTGTTTCCATTGTTTCCCCATCTATTGGCTATGAACTGATGGGAACAGATGCCATAATCTTACTTTTCTGAATGTTGAGTTTTAAGACAGCTTCTTCACTCTCCTTTTTCACTTTCGTCAAGAGGCTCTTTAGTTCTTTGCCTTCTGCCATAATGATGGTGTCATCTGCATATCTAAGGTTATTGATATTTCTCCTGGCAGTCTGGATTCCAGCTTACGTTTCATCCAGCCAAGCATTTTTCATGATGTACTCTACATGTAAGTTAAATAAGCAGAATGAAAATATACAGCTTTGATGTACTCCTTTCTCAATTTGGAACCAGTCTGTTGTAACATGTCTGGTGCTAACTGTTACTCCTTTATCTGCATATAGATTTCTCAGGGGGCAGGTAAAGTGGTCTGGTATTCCCATCTCTACGAAATTTCCACAGTTTGTTGTGATCCACACAGTCAAAGGTTTTGGTGTAATCAACAAAGCAGAAGTTTTTGTTTTTTTTTTTTTTTTTTTCTTTTCCTGGAACTCTCTTTTGTTTTTTTATGATCCAAGGGATGTTGGCAATTTGATTTCTTGTTCCTCTGCCTTTTATAAATCCAGCTTGAACATCTGGAAGTTCATGGTTCACATGTTGTTGAAGCCTGATTTGGAGGATTTTGAGCAGTATTTTGCTAGCATGTGACCTGCGTGCAGTTTTGAGATAGTTTGAACATTCTTTGGCATTGCCTTTCTTTGAGATTGGAGGGAAAACTGATCCCTACTGTAATACCTTACCTCTGAATCTACAGACTGTGTATTATTATTACATACGTTTTTGAAGTTTTCCCTGAGGATCTCATACACTTTGTTGTTAGTTTATCCGTTTGTCTTCAGTGACCATTTATTTTGTTATCCAAGAACACTGAGGATTTGAGATATTATTTCTAAACCTGGCATTTCAGGCAGAACTAATTTTATGACAAATGTCTTTCTAAATCTCTTTCTCTACCTAAGTCATGATGCTCCACTATTTCTGCAACCCCAAATTAAATTGGGTACATATGTTTTAGGGGTACAGTCAGAGCCATTACTATTTAAAACAAACTTTCACTGTGGCAGTGTTTAATGCCAGCTAACAAAATTATCTGAAAATTTTGCTTCTAATAACTAAGTGTGCTTAAAAACTTATTACAATAAGGTAAATGAATAGAATGTGAAAATCTAAATTGAAATGTCATGTTGTAATGTATTCAGGTCATGTTTATATTCTTAACATTTTTAGAAATCAAGGAGAATTTGTCAAAAACAAAGCTCTTACTAATATTTAAGAACTTATAATTCTCTCATCACTTTCAGGCAGTCTGACATAAATGAATGATATCTCTGGGAAATGCTTTTTTATTAAATAGAGTAGTGAGAAAAAAAAGCCACTTCTATAATGTTTATTAACTAATCTTTTTAACATTAGTGAGATCACCACCAAATATAAATCAATTGATTAAAGTATGTAAAACTTTGGAAGGAAACAGCAATAAATAATAAAAATCAAGAACTATCCCAAACAGCTATATCTTGGATATAAATCATTCTGTTATATCTGGAGAAAATGACAATATATGTCATCTATTAGCAATGTCTTCATGAATAATTTATCATACTAACAGTCAAGGAGTGATTTCAACCATATATTAGTGAACACATAATACATTTTTTCATATAGTTTCTAGTCTCTTTTCAGATATTCTCCATTGCTTACCTTCTACATAATAATGACTCACCACTCATTATTAGGAAAACCACTCAGTAGAATTTTGAGCTCTGTTTCAGGTAGATGCTATTCACTTTGGTTAAGTCAGTTTCTATCTCATTATCTTACTTTCTTCATCTTTGCTTCTCAAATTAGAGTTCAAATACTTATCGTGATATATGATAAGGTAGTAAGGTATCGAACCATAGGAAACTCAAATGCTTATTAATTTTTAATAAATAATTATAAATAAGTAGACAAGTTCTATGACTTTATGCAAAATAAAGCTCCATAATAAAGAAACCAATGGATTACTGAGAAACTTTTTCACACCTTGATCCAAGATTATTTTTTATTCACAGCACCCACATATATTAACTTATTAACATAATATTTTTGATTTGTTACTAATATACCCTCTTTTTTGGGAGTGCCAAAGGTTAAAGATATATTTATTTCTGATTTTCAGTTACTTCTTTAGCTAATTAATATATTTTTCAGAGAAGCGGGAGCTCCAAAATGTTTCACTTTTAGATAACCTTTCCTCTCAGTTGACAGCACCTTTAATACACTAGTCCCTGTGCTCCTATGTCAATGTTATCTGTTATGACCTGGTACAACTTAGAGAGTCCATGCTATACAGGTTTGTCTATAAATATTTACCTGAACAGTTGAATGGGATATTCTCTTTTCTTCATCCTGCAGCCATAGAACATGAGTAGACGGAATAGCTGGGAGATGGGTGTACATCCCTTGCAGCAGACTCAGTGTATCAGAGACCTGATAGGGCTTGTCAGCCATCATCTGGATCAGTCTCCTACACTGGGCAGATGAATGACTAAAGATATTGTAAAAGTAGCTGTCTATTTTATTTAACATTATATCCTCAACACTTTTGAGTATTCTAAGGATCTATATATCATTATCAGGAATTCTATACCTGAGAATAAACTAAGATAGTAATTTTGATTTTATTCTAATTTCCAGACAGCAGACCTGCCAGATAAATAAAATCAAATAGATTATAAATGGAAGGATTACAACTTGCTATCTCTAGTGTCTGGCTTGTAACAAGAACTTTATATTTGTTAATGGTGACAGGATGTATCTACTTATATAAATAATAGCTCTTGGTATCACAGGTATGTGTGAACTGTGGCAGAATTTTCATTGTGAATTTATGGGACTCAAAGTTTAAATTATATACTGATCCAGGTAACAAACTTGTTTGAGTGAATTGAGGTTAATAAATCTCCTCAATGGAATATTTTCCTCCAATAATGACTTATCTTCTTGTTTGGTTTGTTTTAAGTCTGTGTGATATTTAGGTTACAAAGTAAGTAATCAACACTGAGAAAGTCACTGGACAAGACAAGCCTGAACCATCTGCTTTCAGTCACTTTTTAATCCAAATAGTATTTTCTGTGTTGTTATTAATCTTATGACTTTATGCTGAGCATGTAAAGGAAAGGATCAGAGTGACAATTCAGTGAAATTGTATAACATGGGAAAGGTCAAAGGTATACAATCTAGTATTATCTTTCAGAGAACATATAAGGCCCTGAAATTCTGAAACCTAATTCCTGTCACAAAGCTTATAAAATGAAGAAAGAAAAAAAAAAAAAAAAACAAACACCAAAACCATAATCAGGCCCTTTGCTACTATCTAGAGCAGTAAGAGCCATAACAATTTAATCTGTTTGAATTACAAAGTCAGTAATGTAGTCTCTAACTCACAGTTTTATAATTAGGATTATGTTTGTACTCTGCCCTTAGTCTCTCAGTCATGTCTGACTTTTTGCGATACCATGGACTGTAGCTCGCCAGGCTCCTTTGTCCATGGGGATCCTCTAGGCAAGAATACTGGCCTGAATGTCATTTCCCTCCAGGTTATCTTCTCAACCCAGGGACTGAAGCCAGCTCTTCTTCATTGCAGGCAGATTCTTTGCTGTCTGAGCCACCAGGGAAGCCCACGAATACTGGAGTGGGTTTCCTATTCCTTCTCCAGGGGATCTTCTCAACCCAGGAATCAACCCAGGGTCTCCTGCATTGCAGGTAGATTCTTTACCAGTTGAGCTTCCAGGGAAGTCCAGGATTGAGTTTAGTTTCCTTCAAATAAAGAATGTTATGTGGGTACTTTTTTTTAATAAGCTTTGTAGTGCCCAATATGTTATTGTTTTAAAGGTTGATGTTTAAAAAATATGATATTATACATGTTTCAATGCCATTCTCCCAAATTATCCCACCGTCTCCCTCTCCCACAGAGTCCAATTAAAATAAATTTATATTAAAAACAAGAATAATGAGATAAACAACCAGAAAAAAATAGTCTCATCTTTAATATATTTGAAAATCTATTAATAATGTTGCATATAAAAACATAGCTGGTTTAGTATATAAAATACCATTGTTAGGCAAGATTTTCCAATTATTCCATTAAATTATTTTACACCATTTTACTCTAGTCACCCATTGCATTTATTTTCTAATTTATTTTTATTGTAGTTGAATTACAATATTGTGTTAATTATTGTTGTATAGCAAAATAACCCAGTTATACATTTTTGTTGTTGTTCAGTTGCTAAGTAATATTTGACTCTTTGTAACCCCATGAACTGCAGCACCCCAGGCTCCTCCATCCTCCACTATCTCCAGGAATTTGTTCGGATTCATGTCCATTGAGTCAATGATGATATCTAACCATCTTATTCTCTGCTGCCCACTTTTTCTTTTGCCTTCAGTCTTTCCCAGAATCAGGGGCTTTTCCAGTGGGTCAGCTCTTTATATCAGGTGGCCAAAGTATTGGAGCTTCAGCATCAGTCCTTCCAATGAATATTCAGGGTTGATTTCCTTTAGGGTTGACTGGTTTGATCTCTTTGCTGTCCAACGGACTCTCAAGAGTCTTCTTCAACACCACTGAAGAATTGATGAAAGCATCAATTCCTTGGCACTCTGCCTTCTTTATGGTCCAATTCTCACATCTGTACATGACTACTGGTAAAGGATAGATTTGTCTACACTGACCTTTGTTGGAAAAGTGATTTCTCTGCTTAAAAATAAATAAATAAATAAATTTATTTATTTAATTGAAGGATAATTGCTTTACAGAATTGGGTTGGTTTCTGCCAAAAAACAATATGAATCAACCATAGGTATACATATGCCCCCTCCCTCTTGAACCACTTTTCTATCTCCCTCCCCATCCCACCCCTCTAGGTTGTTACAGAGCTCTGATTTGAGTTCTCTGAGTCACACAGGAAATTCCAATTAGCTATTTATTTACATATGGTAGTGTAATGTCCATGTTACTCTCTCCATACATTCCCCCCTCCTTCTACCCCCTTCCCCCGTACCACTCCTATAAATCTGTTCTCTATGTCTAAGTCTCCACTGCTGCCCTGAAAATAATTTCATGAGTAACATCTTTTTAGTTTCCATATATATTTGTTAGTATATGAGATTTGTGTTTCTCTTTTTGACTTACTTTACTCTATATAATAGGGTCTAGATTATATGCTGCCTAAGTTTGTCATAGCTTTCCTTCCAAGGAGCAAACATCTTACTTTCATGGCCGCAGTTCTTGTCCACAGTGATTTTGGAGACTAAGAAAATAAAATTTGTCACTCTTTCTACTTTCTACCCCTTCTATTTGCTATGAAGTGATGGGACCAGAGGCCATGATCTTAGTTTTTTTAATAGTTGAGTTTCAATCAGCTTTTTCACTCTCGTCTTTCACCCTTATCAAGAGGTTCTTTAGTTGCCCTTCACTTTCTGCCATCAGGGTGGTTTCATTTGCATAGCTGAGGTTGTTATTTCTCCTGGTGCTCTTGATTCCAGCCTGTGATTCATTCAGCCAGATATTTCACATGATGTACTCTGCATATAAGTTAAATAAACTTAAGTTAAATAAACTTAGGATGCTAGTATACAGTCTTGGCCTTCTTCTTTCCCAATTTTGAACCAGTCAGTTTCTCCAAGTCTGGTTTTAACTGTTGCTTTTTGACCACATATAGGTTTCTTAGGAGACAGGTAAGGTGATCTGCTATACTCCCTTCTCTTTAAGAATTTTCCAGTTTTTATGATCCACACAGTCAAAGGCTTTAGCATAGTCAATAGAGCAGAAATAGTTGTTTTTCTGGAATTCCCTTGCTTTCTCCATGATCCCACAAATGTTGGAAATTTGATCTCTGGTTCCTCTGCCTCTTTGACACTCAGCTTGTACATCTGCAAGTTCTCAGTTTATGTACTGCTGAATCCTAACTTAAAGGATTATGAGCATAAGCTTACTAACGTGTGAAATGAGTACAACTGTAATTGGAACATTATTTGGCATTGCCTTTCTTTGGGATTATGTAAATACTGACCTTTTCTAGTCCTGTGGCCACTGATGATCTTTCCAAATTTTGCTGATATAGTGAGTACAACACTTTAACAGCATCATCTTTTAGGATTTGAAATAGCTTAGCTAGAATTCTGTCACCTCTACTAGCTTTGTTCATACTAATGCTTCCTAAGGCCCACTTGACCTTCCACTCCAGGACGAACCTAGGAGAGTAACCACACCATCATGGTTATTTGGGTCATTAAGATATTTTCTGTATAGTTCATCTGTGTACACTTGTCATCTCTTCTTAATATTCTATGTTTCTGTTAGGTCTTTACCATTTTTGTCCTTTATCATGCCCATCCTTGCATGAAAGTTCCCTTTATATATCTAATTTTCTTGAATAGACCTCTAATCTTTCCCATTCTATTGTTTTCCTCTGTTTCTTTACACTGTTCATTTAAGAAGACTTTCTTATCTCTCCTTGCTATCCTCTGGAACTCTGCATTCAGTTAGGTTTATCTTTCCCTTCCTCCTTTTCCTTTCACTTCTCTTTTTTTCTCAGCTATTTGTAAGGCCTTACCTTATTGCATTTCTTTTTCTGGGGACAATTTTGGTCACCACAGCCTCTACAGTGTTACAAACTTCCATCCATAGTTCTTCAAGCACTCTGTCTATGAGATCTAATCTCTTGAATCTATTCATCACTTCCTTTGTGTAATTATAAGTGAAAGCATTAGTCACTCAGTCATGTATGATTTTTGTGACTCCATGGACTGTAGCCCTTCAGGCTCCTCTGTCCTTGGGATTATCCAGGCAAGAATACTGGAATGGGTTGCCATTCCCTTCCTCAGGGGATCTTCCCAACTGAGGGATCGTACCCAGGTCTCTCACATTGTGGGCAGATTCTTTACCATCTGAGCCACCAGTGGGTAAAATCATAAGGGATATGATTTAGGTAATTCCTGATTGGCCTAGTGGTTTCCCCCATTTTCTTCAATTTAAGCCTGAATTTTGCAATAAAGAGCTGATGATCTGAGCCACAGTCATTTCCAGTTTTTTTTTTTTGTTTTGTTTTTGTTTTTTTTTTTGCTGACAATATAGAGATTCTCCATCTTTGGCTGCAAAAAAATATAATGAATCTGATTGAAATAGAAACATCTGGTGATGTCCATATGTACAGTAGTCTCTTGTGTTGTTGGAAAATGGTATTTGCTATGACCAGTATGTTCACTTGGCAAAACTCTGTTAGCCTTTGACCTGCTTCATTTTGTACCCCAAAGCCAAACTTGCTGTTACTCCAGGTATCTTTTGACTTCTTTTTGGTGTTAGTTCTAAAATGTGTTGTAGGTCTTCACAGAATTGGTCAACTTCAGCTTCTTAGACATCAGTGCTTGGGGCACAGACTTGTTACTATCATGTTGAATGGTTTGCCTTGGAAACGGACTGAGATCATTGCATTTATTTTAGGGTTGGGTTGTACCCAAGTACATCATATCAGACTCTTGTTGACTATGAGGGTTACTCCATTTCTTCTAAAGGATTCTTTACCACAGTAGTAGATATAATGATCATCTGAATTAAATTCATCTCTTCCTGTCCATTTTGGATCACTGATTCCTAAGACGTCAATGTTCAATTTTGTCACGTCCTGCTTGACCAGATCTCATTTACCTTGATTCATGTACCGAAGTTCCAGGTTCACATGCGATATGTTTCTCTACAGCATCAGATTTCACATGTCCACATCTGAGCATCCTTTCTGCTTTGGCCCATCTGCTTCGTTCTTTCTGTAGCTATTGCTAATTGTCCTCTAATCTGGGGGCTCATCTTTCAGTGTCATATCTTTTTGCCTTTTCATATTGTTCATGGTGTTCTCGAGGCAAGAATAATGAAGGGTAGTAATTTCCTCCTTTAACAGACTGTATTTTGTCAGAATTCATCATTATGACCCGTCAATCTTGGGTGGCCTTGCACAGAATGGTTCATTGTTTTCA
This sequence comes from Ovis canadensis, assembly GCF_042477335.2. Taxonomy (NCBI): domain Eukaryota; kingdom Metazoa; phylum Chordata; class Mammalia; order Artiodactyla; family Bovidae; genus Ovis; species Ovis canadensis. The sequence continues at coordinate 17,121,379 of NC_091266.1, forward strand.
TATTATTTTTCATTATGGTTTATCACAGGTTATTGAATATAGTTCCCTGTACTATACAGTCGGACCTTGTTTATCTATTCCATATGTACTAGTTTGTATCTGCTAATCCAAAATTCCTAATCCCAACCCTCCCATCTCCTTCACCTTGGCAACCAGTAGTCTATTCTCTATGTCCTTGATTCTGTTTCATAGATATATTTGTGTCGTATATAAGATTCTACATATTAGTAATATCATATGGTGTTTGCCTTTTTTTTTCTGATTTACTGCACTTAGTACAATAATCTCTAGTAGCATCCATTATTGCTTCAAATGACATTATTTCATTCTTTTTATGGCTGAGTAGTTTTCTATTATATATATAAAAAATACCACATCTTCTTATCCAGTCATCTATCTATGGACATTTAGGTTGTTTCCATGTCTTGGCTATTGTGAAGAGTGCTGTTGTGAACATCAGTTCAGTTCAGTTCAATCGTTAAGTCATGTCCAACTCTCTGTGACCCCATGAACTGCAGCATGCCAGGCTTCCTTGTCCATCCCCAACTCCTGGAATTCACCCAAACCCATGTCCATTGAGTTGGTGATGCCATCCAACCATCTAATTCTCTGTCGTCCCCTTCTCCTCCTGCCCTCAATCTTTCCCAGTATCAGGGTCTTTTCAAATGAGTCAGTTCATTGTATCAGGTGGCCAAAGTATTGAGATGCCTCTATATCTTTGAGATAGAGTTTTGTCTGGATATATGCTCGTGAGTGAGACTGCTGAATCATATGGAAGTTCCATTTTTAGTTTTCTGAGAAACCTCTCTACTGTTTTCGACAATGGCTGCACCAACTACATTCTCACCAGTAGTGTAGGAGAGTTCTATTTTGCCTACACCCTCTCCAGTATTTGTTATATGTAGAAATTTTAACAATGGCCATTCTGATTAGAATGAGGTGGTACTTCATTGTAGTTTTGATTTGCATTTCTCTAATAAATAGAATTGAATGTATTTTTATGTCACACATTGAATTTAATTATCACAATCTTTTAGTTACTTTGAAACTGAAATAAATCTTCAGTTCCTATTTGTGTTTCATAGCATTGATAGCTTTGAGGAATCTGAGCCAATTTTTCTGTAGAATGCCCCTTAGATTTTGTTTACTGATGTATTCTGATGATTAAATTTTGACTGTGCATTTTTGACACTAATATCATATAATTAATTTTTTATCCTTTTCAGAAGGTCACATTGGGAGACATGCATTATCAATTTAACCACATTTGTTGATGTTGAATACATTTATTTGTGCTTATCCATAGTTTCATATGAATTGAACCATGGAATATATATCTTTTGTGCCTGGCCTCAGTGTTGCCTGTTTGAGGAACGTGCTCTTTTTATTGCTGAGTAGGTACCTTCTAAATCAAGTTGGTAATTTTAAGTAAAAGTCATATGGTAATATCTGAGATTTTGCTGGTCACACACTGGTCTCTATTATGAAATTAACTTAAAAAAAAAGTATAACCCTTTAAAAATATAAAGGCCATCTGTGGCATTCAAGTTGTATAACTATAAGCCCCAGTCCAAATTTGTCCAGTTGATTGTAATTTGCCAACCCATACAGTTTGTGAGTTATTGAGAGTATCTTTTGCTATTCAACTTTTGATAGATGTTTTGATTGCATTTTGTTTTGCAATATTATTAATGAAATTACCAAGGGAATTTCTGTAGAAGTCTTTCCAGGGATATATTTACTTATTGTAACAAGATATCAGTTCAGTTCAGTTCAGTCTCTCAGTCATGACCGATTCCTTGTGACCCCATGAATCGCAGCACTCCAGGCCTGTCCATCATCAACTCCTGGAGTTCACTCAAATTCACGTCCATCCAGTCAGTGATGCCATCCAGCCATCTCATCCTCTGTCGTCCCCTTATCTCCTGCCCCCAATCCCTCCCAGCATCAAAATCTTATCCAATGAGTCAACTCTTCTCATGAGGTGGCCAATGTACTGGAGTTTCAGCTTTAGCATCATTACTTCCAAAGAAATCCTAGGGCTGATCTCCTTCAGAATGGACTGGTTGGATCTCCTTGCAGTCCAAGGGACTCTCAAGAGTCTTCTCCAATACCACAGTTTAAAAGCATCAATTCTTCAGCACTCAGCTTTCTTCACAGTCCAACTCTCACACCATACATGACTAATGGAAAAAACATAGCCTTGACTACATGGATCTTAGTCAACAAAGTAATGTCTCTGCTTTTGAATATGCTATGTAGGTTGGTCATAACTTTTCTTCCAAGGAGTAAGCATCTTTTAATTTCACGGCTGCAGTCACCATCTGCAGTGATTTTGGAGCCCCTCAAAATAAAGCCTGACACCGTTTTTTATCTGACACTGTTTCCATTGTTTCTCCATCTATTTCCATGAAGTGATGGGACCAGATGCCACGATCTTCGTTTTCTGAATGTTGAGCTTTAAGCCAACTTTTTCACTCTCCTCTTTCACTTTCATCAAGAGGCTTTTAGCTCTTCTTCACTTTCTGCCATAAGGGTGGTGTCATCTGCATATCTCAGGTTATTGATATTTCTCCTGGCAATCTTGATTCCAGCTTGTGTTTCTTCCAATCCAGCATTTTTCATGATGTACTCCGCATAGAAGTTAAATAAGCAGGGTGACAATATACAGCCTTGACATACTCCTTTTCCTATTTGGAACCAGTCTGTTGTTCCATGTCCAATACTAATTGTTGCTTCCTGACCTTCATATAGGTTTCTCAAGAGGCAGGTCAGGTGGTCTGGTATTCCCATCTCTTTCAGAATTTTCCACAGTTTATTGTCATCCACACACTCAAAGGATTTGGCATAGTCAATAAAGCAGAAATACATGTTTTTCTGGAACTCTCTTGCTTTTTCGATGATCCAGCGGATGTTGGCAATTTGATCTCTGGTTCCTCTGCTTTTTCTAAAACCAGCTTGAAAATCAGGAAGCTTATACATAACATTAATTTTACATTTTAATCATCTTAAATGTACAATTCAGTAGCATTAAGTACATTTACAGAGTTGTACTACAATCACCACAATCATTTCAAAATGTTTTCATCATATCAAGAAGAAACTGTGCTCATTAAATAAAACCTCTCTATTCTCCTCTGTTCCTATCTTCCTATTTTTTTTTTGTATAAATACCTAGATATGGAATTGCTGGGTCTTAGGGCAGGTATGTGTTTAATTTTGTAAGAAACTGCTGAAGCATTCTCTAAAATGATTATACCCTCCCACACACAATGCATAGGAGTTGTCAGTACTCCACTTCTTCACCAACATTTGATACTATCAGTCTTTCAAAGTTTTAATCATTCTACTGAGTGTGTTGCTGTAATTCTGAGGCTTAGGTTTCTCTATGTCTTAATCTACCATCCCCATATGTTCCCCTTGCATGATAAAAACCTGGTTCCTATCTTCTGTACAAATTGTGAGCAGGGAATAGAGGACATGAGAGTCAAGCAGTTTCTCAGGAGAATGTTGTTCACAATATGCCCCATCCCTTCCACTTCCATTACATAGACTGGTTACAGGGCCACAGGTAGCAGTAAGAGAAGCAGCAAAATGTGATTTTTATCTGGAAAACCTCTTGTGCTTTTATAATCCTGGAATTATAAAAGAAATAAGGAGAAGATTGGCTCTTTTAAAGATAGCTACCATATTCTTTTAAACTTTTGAAACATGTTACAGGTAGGTTTATTTGAACTTTCCTTTTCCAATATTAACCTGTTTCCAAGTAGGAATAAACTAATGTTCTATACCTTTAAAAACCAAAAAGGAATATGTGATTTAATATATTGGATACTCTGTATGATTTAAGATAATAATATTTCCCTATGAAAGAAGAAAAAGAAAAAGAAAAAAAATACTCCTGTGTATTCTTGAATAATAAAGTATTAGCGATAATGGGGACTTCCAACAAGATCCAATGAGATAATAGTCATTTTCTCCACAGTCCTCTCTAATGAGCAATGATATTCTTTTCTATGGACAATTTTAGGTATGTGGGACCTGAATTTCTTGTAAGGCAGCCATTCAAATTCCATGCAGATTAAATGAATAACAAATTAATTTAGGGATCAATATTCATAAACATTTAATATTAATTAGTGTCAAAGGTGATGGAATTTCAGTTGAGCTGTTTCAAATCCTGAAAGATGATGCAGTTAAAGTGTTGCACTCAATATGGTAGCAAATTTGGAAAACTCAGCAGTGGCCACAAGACTAGAAAAGATCAGTTCTCATTCCGATCCCAAAGAAAGGCAATACCAAAGAATGTTCAAATTACTGCACAATTGCACTCATCTCACACGGTAGGAGAATAATCCTCAAAATTCTCCAAGCCAGGTTTCAACAGTATATGAACCATGAACTTCCATATGTTCAAGCTGGATTTAGGAAAGGCAGAGGAACCAGAAATCAAATTGCCAATATCCGTTGGATCATAGAAGATGCAAAGAGAGTTCCAGAAAAACATTTACTTCTGCTTTATTGACTATGCCAAGGCCTTTGACTGTGTGGATCAAAACAATCTGTGGAAAATTCTGAAAGAGATGGGAATACCAGACCACCTTACCTGCCTCCTGAGAAATCTGTATGCAGGTAAAGAAGCAACAGTTAGCCCCAGACATGGAACAACAAACTGGTTCCAAACTGGGAAAGGAGCATGTCAATGCTGTATATTGTCACCCTGCTTCTTTAACTTATGCAGAATACATCATGAGAAATGCTGGGCTAGATGAAGCATAAGGTGGAATCAAGGTTGCTGAGAGAAATATCGATAACATCAGATATATAGATCACATAACCCTTATGGTATAAAGTGAAGAACTGGAGATCCTCTTGATGAAAGTGAAAAAGAGGAGTGAAAAAGCTGGCTTAAAACTCAACGTTCAGAATACTAAGATCATGGCATCTGTTCCCATCACTTCATGGCAAAGAGATGGGGAAACAATGGAAACAGTGAGATAATTTCTTTCCTTGGGCTGCAAAATCACTGCAGATGGTGGCTGCAGCCATGAAATTAAAAGATACTTGCTCCTTGGAAGAAAAGCTATGACCAACCTAGACAGCATTTTTTAAAAAGAGCCATTACTTTGCCAACAAAAGTCTGTCTAGTCAAAGCTTTTGTTTTTCCAGTAGTTGTGTATGGGTGTGAGAGTTGGACTATAAAGAAACCTCGGTGCCAAAGAATTGATGCGTTTGAAATGTGGTGTTGGAGAAGACTCTTGAGTCCCTTGGACTGCAAGGAGATCCAACCAGTGCATCTTAAAGGAAACCAGTCCTGAATGTTCATTGGAAAGACATGCTGAAGCTGAAATTCCAATACTCTGACCACCTGATGCGAAGAACTGACTCATTAGAAAATATCCTTTTGTTGGGAAAGATTAAAGGCAAGAAGAGAAGGGGACGACAGAAGATGAGATTGTTGAATGGCATCACTGACTGGATAGACATGAATTTGAGCAAGCTCCGGGAGTGTGATGGACAGGGAAGATTGGTGTGTTGCAGTCCATGGAGTCACAAAGATTCAGAGAAACTGAGCAATGGAACTGAACTGAGTATCCAATGAGAATTTTACTTTACTTTTTTCACTTAAGACCAATTTCTCATTTTCACACTTTTCAAATAACTGAGAATTTGGTGTGAAGTTTTAAGAGCTTTGCTGGTGGTTCAGTGGTAAAGAATTCACCTTCAATGCAACAGGCGTGGATTCAATTCCTGGTTTGGAAAGATCTTCTGGAGGAGGGCATGGCTATTCACTTCTGTATTCTTGCTAGGAGAATCCCCTAGACAGAGAAGCAAGGGGGAATATAACCCGTAGGGTCACAAACAGTTGGACATGACTGAAGCGAATAAGCATAGCACAGCACACTTATAGTAAAAAATTATCTTGGGTTAATATATGTTTTTAATTGATAGAAAAATAATTATACTCATTGTATTGGTTTAAATGATACCAATGAATAAAATTACTTACTTTAGATAATATTAATACTTTCCTTGGTGTTATCTTTTCAATAGCATATTATAAAATACAAATTTTATACTCTAGTAAAGTTGAGTGAAAATTGCAAAGAAGTAATATCAGTGCTGAGTTAAATTCACCCATTCCAGTCCATTTTAGTTCACTGATCCCTAGAATGTCGACAGTCACTCTTGCCATCTCCTGTTTGACCACTTCCAATTTGCCTTGATTCATGTACTTGACATTCCAGGTTCCTATGCAATATTGCTCTTTACTGCATTTGGACCTTGCTTCGATCACTAGTCACATCCACAACTGGGTATTCTTTTTGCTTTGGCTCCATCCTTTCATTCTTCCTGGAGTTATTTCTCCACTGATCTCCAGTAGCATATTGGGCATCTACTGACCTGGGGAGGGCCTCTTTCAGTATCCTACCATTTTGCCTTTTCATACTGTTCATGGGGTACTCAAGGCAAGAATACTGAAGTGGTTTACCATTCCCTTCTCCAGTGGACCACATTCTGTCAGACCTCTCCACCATGACTTGCTCATCTTGGGTGGCCCCATGGGCATGGCTTAGTTTCATTGAGTTAGACAAGGCTGCAGTCCTAGTGTGACTAGATAGACTAATTTTCTGTGATTATGGTTTCAGTGTGTCTGCTTCTGATACCCTCTTGCAGCACCTGCCATCTTACTTGGGTTTCTCTTACCTTTGATGTGGGGTATCTCTTCATGGTTGCTCCAGCAAAGTGCAGCCGCTGCTCCTTACCTTGGACAAGGGGTATCTCCTCACCGCTACCCCTCCTGACCTGGAATGTGGCATAGCTAGCTCCTGTAGGCCTTCCCCTGACCTCAGATGTGGGGTAGCTCCTCCCGGCTGCTCCTGCACTGTTGCAGCCTGGCACTTTTGGATGCCACCCCTGGCCTCAAAAGCAGGGGACCATTTTATTTAATACTGTGGGCAGGAATCCCTTAGAAGAAATGGAATAGCCATCATGGTCAACAAGAGAGTCCGAAATGCACTACTTGGATGAAATTTCAAAAATGACAGAATGATCTCTGTTCGTTTCCAAGGCAAACCATTCAAATATCACAGTAATCCAAGTCTATGCCCCAACCAGTAATGCAGAAGAAGCTGAAGTTGAACGGTTCTATGAAGACCTACAAGACCTTTTAGAACTAAAACCAAAAAAAGATGTCCTTTTCATTATAGGGGACTGGAATGCAAAGGTAGGAAGTCAATAAACACCTGAAGTAACAGGCAAAATTGGCCTTTGAATACAGAATGAAGCAGGGTAAACACTAATAGAGATTTTCCAAGAAAATGCACTGGTCATAGCAAACACCTTCTTCCAACAACACAAGAGAAGACTCTACACATGGACATCACCAGATGGTCAGAACCACAATCAGATTGATTATATTCTTTGAAGCCAAAGATGGAGAAGCTCTATACAGTCAACAAAAACAAGACCAGGAACAGACTGTGGCTCAGATCATGAACTTCTTATTGCCAAATTCAGACTTAAATTGAAGAAAGTAGGGAAAACTGCTAGACCATTCAGGTATGACCTAAATCAAATCCCTTATGATTATACAGTGGAAGTGAGAAATAGATTTAAGGGCCTAGATCTGATAGATAGAGTGCCTGATGAACTATGGAATGAGGTTTGTGACATTGTACAGGAGACAGGGATCAAGAATATCCCCATGGAAAAGACATGCAAAAAGGAAAATGGCGGTCTGAGGAGGCCGTACAAATAGCTGTGAAAAGAAGAGAAGAGAAAAGCAAAGGAGAAAAGGAAAGTCATAAGCATCTGAATGCCGAATTCCAAAGAACAGCAAGGAGAGATAAGAAAGCCTTCCTCAGTGATCAATGCAAAGAAATAGAGGCAAACAACAGAATGGGAAAGACTAGAGATCTCTTCGAGAAAGTTAGAGATACCAAGGGAACATTTCATGCAAAGATAGCCTCAATAAAGAACAGAAATGGTATGGGCCTAACAGAAGCAGAAGGTGTTAAGAAGAGGTGGCAAGAATACACAGAAGAACTGTACAAAAAAAGATCTTCATGACCAAGATAATCAAGATGGTATGATCACTCACCTAGAGACGGACATCCTGGAATGTGAAGTCAAGCGGGCCTTAGAAAGCATCACTAGGAACAAAGCTAGTGGAGGTGATGGAATTCCAGCTGACCTATTTCAAATCCTGAAAGATGATGCTGTGAAAGTGCTGCACTCACTATGCCAGCAAATGTGGAAAACTCAGCAGTGGCCACAGGACTGGAAAAGGTAAATTTTCATTCTAATCCCAAAGAAAAGCAATGCCAAAGAATGCTCAAATTACACAACTGCTCTCCATCTCTTGACGATCCATGATATTAATGTACTTTACGATTAAATCGATTTTTGTTGCTGTCTCATTAGTTGTATTTGAAGTAGTGTTGGACACGATTGAGCAACTTCACTTTTGCTTTTCACTTTCATGCACTGGAGAAGAAAATGGCAACCCATTCCAGTGTTCTTGCCTGGAGAATCCCAGGGACAGTGGGCTGCTGTCTATGGGGTCACACAGAGTCGGACACGACTGAAGTGACTTAGCAGCAGCAGCAGCACACATTAGTAAAGTAATGCTCAAAATTCTCCAAGCCAGTCTTCTGCAATACATGAACCGTGAACTTCCAGATGTTCAAGCTGGTTTTAGAAAAGGCAGAGGAACTGGAGATCAAATTGCCAACATCCACTGGATCATAGAAAAAGCAAGAGAGTTCTAGAAAAACATCTATTTCTGCTTTATTGACTATGCCTTTGACTGTGTGGATCACAATACACTGTGGAAAATTCTGAAAGAGATGGAAATACCAGACCACCTGACTTGCCTCTTGAGAAACCTGTATGCAGGTCAGGAAGCAGCAGTTAGTACTGGACATGGAAAAACAGACTGGTTCCAAATAGGAAAAGGAGTACATCAAGGCTATATATTGTCACCCTGCTTTTAACATCTATGCAGAGTGCATCATGAGAAATGCTGGACTGGAAGAAACACAAGCTGGAATCAAGATTGCTGGGAGAAATATCATTAACCTAAGATATGCAGATGACACCACCCTTATGGCAGAAAGTGAAGAGGAACTAAAAAGCCTCTTGATGAAAGTGAAAGAGGAGAGTGAAAAAGTTGGCTTAAAGCTCAACATTCAGAAAACGAAGATCGTGGCATCTGGTCCCATCACTTCATGGGAAATAGATGGGGAAACAGTGGAAACAGTGTCAGACTTTATTTTGGGGGGCTCCAGAATCACTGCAGCTGGTGACTGCAGCCATGAAATTAAAAGACGCTTACTACTTGGAAGAAAAGTTATGACTAACCTAGATAGCATATTCAAAAGCAGAGACATTACTTTGCTAAAAATGGTCTGTATATTCAAGGCTATGTTTTTTTCTTGTGGTCATGTATGGATGTGACAGTTGGACTGTGAAGAAAGCTGCATGAAAAAGCAGAAGAACTGATGCGTTTGAACTGTGGTGTTGGAGAAGACTCTTGAGAGTCGCTTGGACTGCAAGGAGATCCAACCAGTCCATTCTGAAGGAGATCAACCCTGGGATTTCTTTGGAAGGAATAATGCTAAAGCTGAAACTCCAGTACTTTGGCCACTTCATGTGAAGAGTTGACTCATTGGAAAAGACTCTGATGCTGGGAGGGATTGGGGGTGGGAGGAGAAGGGGACAACAGAGGATGAGATGTCTGGATGGCATCACTGACTGGATGGATGTGAGTCTGAGTGAACTCCGGGAGTTGGTGATGGACAGGGAGGCGTGGCGTGCTGCAATCATGGGGTCGCAAAGAGTGGGACCCGACTGAGCCACTGAAGTGAACTGAACTGAATATAATTGCTGAGTCAAAATATTTTGCTTTAAAGTAAATTATTACTGAATGTTGCGTTAAACATTTAGATATCTAGGGTTTTATTTGGTCAGTAAATGTATAGTTGAAATTCTCCAGTTTATTACATTGGAAGATTAAGTGTAGCCTCTAAATTACAACTTAATCACTTCATTGAGGTCTTGTTGGATTTGAAGTCCTATGTAAATTCTTGATACAACACAAAGCTTTCTAACTCACTCCAAAATACGCAACTTACATTGATGAACCACTTTAGAAACATTAGAAAGTTGATTAAGATGGAATACTGCTCACACATTTAGGAAATCACTTCCAGAATTTCAGGATTTCCTAGAGAAACATGTGCAGAGTCCACATGCCTTCAATGATGATTGTGTTACATATTTTAGTAACCAAAGATAATTTCTGTAATGTAAATTTTGATGTAATCATAGATATCACTACCAAGAATAAATTCATTCTGTGTTTTATATTATTTGGTGATTCCAGTTATCACAAAGGCTCTAGAAATAATCTTTCCATATTTTTATATCAATTGTTTAGTTTTTAATTTTAAGACTAAATATACATTATTAGGGATGACACGTAATCTGCTGCTGCTGCTGCTAAGTCACTTCAGTCGTTTCTGACTCTGTGTGACCCCATAGATGGCAGCCCACCAGGCTCCCCCGTCCCTGGGATTCTCCAGGCAAGAACATTGGAGTGGCTTGCCATTTCCTTCTCTAATGCATGAAAGTGAAAAGTGAAAGGAAAGTGGCTCAGTTGTGTCCGACTCTTTGCAACTCCATGGACCACATACAGCCTACTCAGGCTCCTCTGTCCATGGGATTTTCCAGGCAATAATACTGGAGTGGGGTGCCATCACCTCTGGACAAATAAGCTATAAAAAGATATATCATCATTAGTCATTATGCAAATATAATTTAAACCATAATGATATGTGACTACACACTTATTGGAATGACTAACACCAACACCAATAACAAAGTAACAGACAATACTAAGTGTTCATAGCATGTGGAATAGAGTTCTTATACTTTGCTGATAAAAATGAAATATGAAACAACAATTTAGTAACAGTTTTGCCACTTTCTTACCTAATGAAACAACAACTCAGCAAATCCATCTTTTGATATCAGTCCAAGAGAATTTAAAATATCCATTCATACAGCGACTGGTATGAGAATGTTTTAGAAGCTTTAATCACAGAAGTCAAAGACTAGAACAATAAGAAAGCTGCTTCTGCTGTTGCTAAGTCGCTTCAGTCGTGTGTCCGACTATGTGCGACCCGATAGATGGCAGCCCACCGGGCTCCCCTATCCCTGGGATTCTCTAGGCAAGAATACCGGAGTGGGTTGCCATTTCCTTCTCCAATGCATGAAAGTGAAAAGTCAAAGTGAAGTCGCTCTGTCGTGTCCAACTCTTAGCGACCCCATGGGCTGTAGCCTACTAGGCTCCTCTGTCCATGGGATTTTTCAGGCAAGACTACTGGAGAGGGGTGCCATTGCCTTCTCCAGAACAATAAGGAAGGAGTATGAATAAACAAATGTTAGTATATGTATACAACAGAATGCAACTCAAAAATTTTAAAAAGCAAGTGATTATGATGCATGATACAATGGATAAATCTCAAAAGCTTTTTATATAGTAAGTGATAAAAGTCAGTTTTATGTCAACAAATTAGATAATACAGATGAAACAGACAAATTTCTAGAAAAACACAAACTACCAAATCTGATTTAATAAAGAGAAAAGCTGAATAGATTTATAATGAGAGAAGATGTTAAAATAGTAATAACATTTCCCACAAAAATATCATGCTTGCCTGATAACTCAGTAGGTAAAAAATCCACCTGCAATGCAGGAGACCCTGGTTCAATTCCTGGGCCAGGAAGATCTGCTGGAGAAGGGATAGGCTACCCACTCCAGTATTCTGGGTTAGCTGGTAAAAAGTCCACCTGCAAGTGGGGAAGTCTGGGTACAGTCCCTGGGTTGGGAAGATCCCCTGGAGAAGGGAAAGGCTAGCCACTCCACTATTCTGTCCATGGGGTCACAAGAGTTGGACACAACTGAGTGACTTTCAAAAAATATTAAATAATTTTACTGGTGAAATCCACCAAATTTTTAAGGAAAAAAGTGATATCAATTCTTTTGTGGATTTTTTCCAAAGTTGAAGACACAGAAACACTCTAACTTATTCTAGAATCCCAGTATTATTGTGACATAGCAAACCAAGACAAAGTCATCACAAGAATAAAACTGTGGACCAATATCTTTATGAATATGGAAATGAAAATCCTTCAAATAAGCAAAAAGAATCCAGTAACACATAAACAGAATTATGCATCATAACCAAGTGGGATTTATCCCAAGTGTACAAGGTTTGTTCAACATTTAAATGTAAATTAATAATAATACAGCATATAAAAAAAACACAACTACCACAATGGATGCATAATAAGCAGTGATAATGTCCAACTCACATTTTTTATAAGAATATTGGACAAACTAGGAAGAGAGGGAACTTAGTCTATTAGATAAAGGACATCTATGAAAAATCCACAGCTAACATCATAATTAATGGTGAAGGACTACAAATTTTCCTAAGATAAGGAACAAGACAAAGATGCTCCCTATTTCCACTTCTCTTTCAATGCTGTTTTGGAGGATCTAATAAAGACATTTATGTAAGAAAAAGAAACAAAAGTCGTCCAGTTGGAAACAAAGGAGTAAAATTGTAATAACATATGCTATGTATAAAAATATCCTAAATTTCCTAAAGCATGATTAAATACAAACTGAGCTAATATAAAGGTTCAGCAAGGCTGCAGACTACAATGTCATAAAAATGAAATATTTATAATGCTACAGCATAGGTGAACCTTGAAAATACAGTAGTACATGAATGAACCAGAAACCAAAGGCCCATCCATAGACTGAAAGCAGATTAAAGTTTCCTGTGGACTGAGATGGAGAGTGGGTGTAGGTGATGAGGCTAGAAAATGAGGCCTGACTTGTGATGAGATTTATTTTTTGAGTAATGAAAACAACAGACTGGTTCCAAACAGAAAAAGGAGTACATTGAGGCTGTATATTGTCACCCTACTCATTTAACTTATATGCAGAGTACATCATGAGAAACGCTGGGCTGGAAGAAGAACAGGCTACAATCAAGATTGCTAGGGAAATATCAATAACTTCGGTATGCAGATGACACCACCCTTATGGCAGAAAGTGAAGAGGAACTAAAGAGCCTCTTGAGGAAAGTGAAAAAGGAGAGTGCAAAGTTGGCTTAAAGTTCAACATTCAGAAAACTAAGATCATGGCATCTGGTCCCATCACTTCATGGGAAATAGATGGGGAAACAGTGGAAACAGTGGCTGACTATTTTCTGAGGCTCCAAAATAATTGCAGATGGTGATTGCAGCCATGAAATTAAAAGACACTTATTCCTTGGATGGAAAGTTATGACCAATCTAGATAGCATATTAAAAAGCAGAGACATTACTGTGTCAACAAAGGTCCATCTTGTCAAGGCTATGGTTTTTCCATTAGTCATGTATGGATGTGAGAGTTGGACTATAAAGAAAGCTTAGTGCCAAAGAATTGATGCTTTTAAACTGTGGTGTTGGAGAAGACTCTTGAGAGTCCCTTGGACTGCAAGGAGATCGAACTAGTCCATTCAAAAGGATATCTGTCCTGGGTGTTCATTGGAAGCACTGATGTTGAAGTTGAAATTCCAATACTTTGGCCAACTGATGTGAAGAGCTGACTAATTTGAGAAGACCCTGATGCTGGGAAAGATTGCGGGCAGGAGGAGAAGGGGACAACAGAGTTTGAGATGATGGGTGCCATCACCGACTCAATGGACATGGGTTTGGGTAGACTCCGGCTGTTGGTGATGGATAGGTAGCCTTGGTGTGCTACGGTTCATGGGGTCGCAGAGGCAGACACGACTGAGTGACTGAACTGAACTGAACTAAACTGAACTGAATGAAAATATTTTTGAATTAGATAGTGGTGATGGTTTCACAACTTTGTGAATATGGTAAAAGCAACTGAACTGTAAGGTTTTTTTTTTTTTTTTTCTAAATTCTCTTTATTTTTTATTTTTTTTTTTTAGTTTTTTATTTTTTAAATTTTAAAATCTTTAATTTTAACATGCGTTCCCAAACATGAATCCCCCTCCCACCTCCCTCCCCATAACATCTCTCTGGGTCATCCCCATGCACCAGCCCCAAGCATGCTGTATCCTGCGTCAGACATAGACTGGCGATTCAATTCTTACATGATAGTATACATGTTAGAATGCCATTCTCCCAAATCATCCCACCCTCTCCCTCTCCCTCTGAGTCTAAAAGTCCGTTATACACATCTGTGTCTTTTTTCCTGTCTTGCATACAGGGTCGTCATTGCCATCTTCCTAAATTCCATATATATGTGTTAGTATGCTGTATTGGTGTTTGTCTTTCTGGCTTACTTCACTCTGTATCATCGGCTCCAGTTTCATCCATCTCATCAGAACTGATTCAAATGAATTCTTTTTAACGGCTGAGTAATACTCCATTTTGTATATGTACCACAGCTTTCTTATCCATTCATCTGCTGATGGACATCTAGGTTGTTTCCATGTCCTGGCTATTATAAACAGTGCTGCGATGAACATTGGGGTACATGTGTCTCTTTCAATTCTGGTTTCCTTGGTGTGTATGCCCAGAAGTGGGATTGCTGGGTCATAAGGTAGTTCTATTTGCAATTTTTGAAGGAATCTCCACACTGTTCTCCATAGTGGCTGCACTAGTTTGCATTCCCACCAACAGTGTAGGAGGGTTCCCTTTTCTCCACACCCTCTCCAGCATTTATTGCTTGCAGATTTTTGGATCGCAGCCATTCTGACTGGTGTGAAGTGGTACCTCATTGTGGTTTTGATTTGCATTTCTCTAATCATGAGTGATGTTGAGCATCTTTTCATGTGTTTGTTAGCCATCCGTATGTCTTCTTTGGAGAAATGTCTATTTAGTTCTTTGGCCCATTTTTTGATTGGGTCGTTTATTTTTCTGGACTTGAGCTGCATAAGTTGCTTGTATATTTTTGAGATTAGTTGTTTGTCAGTTGCTTCATTTGCTATTATTTTCTCCCATTCCGAAGGCTGTCTTTTCACCTTGCTTATATTTTCCTTGGTTGTGCAGAAGCTTTTAATTTTAACTAGATCCCATTTGTTTATTTTTGCTTTGATTTCCAGAATTCTGGGAGGTGGATCATAGAGGATCCTGCTGTGATTTATGTCTGAGAGTGTTTTGCCTATGTTCTCCTCTAGGAGTTTTATAGTTTCTGATCTTACATTTAGATCTTTAATCCATTTTGAGTTTATTTTTGTGTGCGGTGTTAGAAAGTGATCTAGTTTCATTCTTTTACAAGTGGTTGACCAGTTTTCCCAGCACCACTTGTTAAAGAGAATTGGAGAATCCCAGAGTTAGTAGAAGGAAAGAAATCTTAAAAATTAGGGCAGAAATAAATGCAAAAGAAACAAAAGAGACCATAGCGAAAATCAACAAAGCCAAAAGCTGGTTCTTTGAAAGGATAAATAAAATTGACAAACCATTAGCCAGACTCATCAAGAAGCAAAGAGAGAGAAATCAAATCAATAAAATTAGAAATGAAAATGGAGACATCGCAACAGACAACACAGAAATACAAAGGATCATAAGGGACTACTATCAGCAGTTGTATGCCAATAAAATGGACAACGTGGAAGAAATGGACAAATTCTTAGAAAAGTACAATTTTCCAAAACTGAACGAGGAAGAAATAGAAAATCTTAACAGACCCATCACAAGCATGGAAATTGAAACTGTAATCAGAAATCTTCCAGCAAACAAAAGCCCAGGTCCAGACGGCTTCACAGCTGAATTCTACCAAAAATTTCGAGAAGAGCTAACACCTATCCTCCTCAAACTCTTCCAGAAAATTGCAGAGGAAGGTAAACTTCCAAACTCATTCTATGAGGCCACCATTACCCTAATACCAAAACCTGACAAAGATGTCACAAAAAAAGAAAACTACAGACCAATATCACTGATGAACATAGATGCAAAAATCCTCCACAAAATTCTAGCAATCAGAATCCAACAACACATTAAAAAGATCATACACCATGACCAAGTGGGCTTTATCCCAGGGATGCAAGGATTCTTCAATATCCGCAAATCAATCAATGTAATTCACCACATTAACAAATTGAAAAATAAAAGCCATATGATTATCTCAATAGATGCAGAGAAAGCCTTTGACAAAATTCAACATCCATTTATGATAAAAACTCTCCAGAAAGCAGGAATAGAAGGAACATACCTCAACATAATAAAAGCTATATATGACAAACCCACAGCAAACATTATCCTCAATGGTGAAAAATTGAAAGCATTTCCCCTAAAGTCAGGAACAAGACAAGGGTGTCCACTTTCACCGCTACTATTCAACATAGTTCTGGAAGTTTTGGCCACAGCAATCAGAGCAGAAAAAGAAATAAAAGGAATCCAAATTGGAAAAGAAGAAGTAAAACTCTCACTGTTTGCAGATGACATGATCCTCTACATGGAAAACCCTAAAGACTCCACCAGAAAATTACTAGAGCTAATCAATGAATATAGTAAAGTTGCAGGATATAAAATCAACACACAGAAATCCCTTGCATTCCTATACATGAATAATGAGAAAGTAGAAAAAGAAATTAAGGAAACAATTCCATTCACCATTGCAACGAAAAGAATAAAATACTTAGGAATATATCTACCTAAAGAAACTAAAGACCTATATATAGAAAACTATAAAACACTGATGAAAGAAATCAAAGAGGACACTAATAGATGGAGAAATATACCATGTTCATGGATCGGAAGAATCAATATAGTGAAAATGAGTACACTACCCAAAGCAATTTACAAATTCAATGCAATCCCTATCAAGCTACCAGCCACATTTTTCACAGAACTAGAACAAATAATTTCAAGATTTGTATGGAAATACAAAAAACCTCGAGTTGCCAAAGCAATCTTGAGAAAGAAGAATGGAACTGGAGGAATCAACTTGCCTGACTTCAGGCTCTACTACAAAGCCACAGTCTTCAAGACAGTATGGTACTGGCACAAAGACAGACATATAGATCAATGGAACAAAATAGAAAGCCCAGAGATAAATCCACACACATATGGACACCTTATCTTTGACAAAGGAGGCAAGAATATACAATGGAGTAAAGAACTGCAAGTTTTTAAAATGTGAATATATGACACGTGAATTTTATTTCAATAAGGAAAGCAGTTTTAATGAATGACTTTCTGAGGAGTTTGAATTCTCGTCCCCTTTCCTTTATTGATTCTTGCTGTTACCTAACAAAATTTTTGCCATTCTTTTGGTTGGAGAAAGTATTTCTTGCAGTTTTATCTCAAACTTTTATAATCATTATGAATATTTAATTTTGTTTATTAGGCATTTGTATCTTCTATTCATTAAGCTATTCATATTTTTCCATCTGAATATTCTTTTTATTTGCATGTGCTTTTTAATGGGGTAATTATATGCTTTTATTTTTATGGGATATAACTTTTCTAAGTTTTTGTATTTTTGGTTTTGTGGTATTCTATGATAAATGAAAGACTTTAATTTAAAAAAGCTTAAATTATCAATCTTTCATTGAGACTATTCCTTTTCAAATTTTGTTTAGGAAATCTAACACCAAGGTCATGATGTTATTCTCTTATATTCTGTTTCATAAATTTTAAGTTTTCACTTTCAAATTTTCCTTTAGTTCATGTAGTAATTATTTTTGTTCACAGTATGACTAAAACGTCACTGTTTTTTTTTATATTGAAACAACTCAGTTGTTTCTCTTGAATAGTTTAGCACATCTTTACAGATCACTGGAGCCCATTTTGCCATATATTGTGCAACATATGAATAATATAGGTCTTCCTACACTCTGACATTGGTATTTTTCTCTCTTTCTGCATTAAAACTTTAATGACTTAAACTTGTCAAATTACTTTTGCTTGTCAGGACTAGTCCTTTTCTTTTGTTCTTCAAGAGAGGCATGGTTATTTAAATTTTATAATGAGGATGCCAGTTCCACATAAGCGATGTTAGGATTTGTTCAGAAGAGCATTTACTTGATTCATCAGTTTTGGAAGTAAAGATATATATATTTTTTATATTTAGAATTGAAATCCATGGATATAGTCCTATATATAAGTTTTTTCTGCAGTTTTGGTTTAAAGATGTACTCTTTTCCCCTCATAGGACTTAAATAGCTTTTGTTAAAATGACTGCCATCCATATTATATAATTTTATATGTTTACTTCTTATCTTTCAAAATTAGTTTTTAGTCTAAAGCACTGTAAATAAATTTTGTACATTGGTCATATTTATAGATAACATTACTAAAATATCTTAATGAAAAAAACTATCAGATTCCATATTTGATTTATTCTGTTTCATTTCTATACTATTATTTATTTTTGATTTTCTACTTTGGTTAACTTAATTATGTCAGATAGTAACTCATATAATGTTGTATAATAGTGACCTTTATGTCCTGATTCCGGATTTTTAAGTATTTCTAGTCTTTATGACATTTTTATAGATTTTTGTTACTAAGGCCCATTCATACTAGGACCCTACTTATTAGATATAGAAGTTGAAACAAAATTTATGTTATAGAAGATGCTTTTCACTAGGTGAGAAGGTACATAAGCACTCTTGTGAAAGCAACAGTGGAAATAAAACCACATACATTACAGAATGAGTTTTCATATTTTTCCATAGAAGTACTTTATTTAGTCTTGATGTTTTAATATTTCAAAATCTCTTAGGATTGAGGCTAATAGCTAATCAAAATAACTAAAGATCATATATATTTCTTGAAAACCTACTGTATGCTAGTTGTGACAACATAATGATGCCTACTATCAGGGACTGGAGAATAAATATGAAGATAGCTTAGTGTGGAGACCTTTTTATTGAATAAGCAGCCCATCATCAAATTATTTCCTTTTGAAATTATGTGAGATCATTTGTGGGGTTATATGTCCACCCAGACAGAGATAATTTGTTGTTGAAACAGTGAGGTGGGAGGCACCATAAGGAAGAGGCCCAGAGAGATCAATACACACTCTCAAGATTAAACAACTACTTGGTAGTAAGAGTATTGTATATTTCTTATTTTATCATAATGCCATAACAATTGGTTGAAGGATTACTATGCGCCAGATATATAGGAAGATTTTTTTAAATGTATTTTCACAATCAGTCTCCACAAAAGAGCCACACATTTTAACAAAAATTTACATATGAGCAGGAATGGAGAGAATTTACTCATATATTGCCCAAATTCACTCACCTTTTCGAGACTACAGATGTGGAATGCGGATCCAGGCAGTCTGAGTTTAACTCTACTACTCTTGCCTGTTCTGCTGTACTGCCTGCTATGAATAGTATATGAATGGTAAACAGTTTTGTATTTAATACATATAAAAATGCCAAATCAGAAGATTTTTAAGCAATTTCCATTGCAAATTGTAAGTAAGGAATTTATACTGATGGATTCAACAATGCACTTTGATTTTGGCCAGCACTAAGGATCAGTATATAAGACAGTCAATTTCACTTTCACAACGCTTTAATTAGGGGTAAGAAAATTTCTAAAAAAACACTAGCTTTTCTTCAAAGAGTATTCTTCCAAGTGTTTTCTGAGTACACTTATTTAAGATTGATGTACCTATTATTTGTGCGGCAAAGCTACAGCTCTGTTAAACTTTCTATCAGGGGACAGTGAGAGTTAGAAAAGGTCCAACTGAGCTCTCTAGAAAACTCTTCCTAAAATCAACTCCTAGTTAGAATGAGGGCCTTGATAAATATATGCTGAAAATTTTTGCATGAATATTTAAGTGTCCTTTCTTCTATTATCTTTTTTATCTTTGTTGATATAGATGATACATTTACAGTTATATCTCTACTGGATTAGACTCTTCAACAGAAAAGTGAAGTCGCTCAGTCGTGTCCGACTATTTGTGACCCTATGGACTGTAGCCTACCAGGCTCCTCTGTCCGTGGGATTTTCCAGGCAACAGTACTGGAGTGGATTGCCATTTCCTTCCCCAGGGGATCTTCCCAACCCAGGGATCAAACCCGAGTCTCCCGCGTTATAGACAGACGCTTTACCGTCTGAGCCACCAGGGAAAAGAAGAAGGCACTTCATTTATTTTGACGATCATGTTCCTCTTCTAATCTTGTTGCCTTTGCCCAGATTCCTTCCTGATACACAGCTTCAGTGACAAGTCCTCACCATGCTTTTACAGCCCTGCCTGAATAATTCCCATCTTCATACATTTGATGAAACATTATATTAATAGCAGATTACCAAATTACAGCTCAGTATACAGATTATTTCTAGAAGCTGAACTTTTTACTGCTGCAGATGATTAGTCCTTAATTCTTAGCTACCTCTGAGGCAAGAAATACATATATTAGTCTCTGTCCTTCAGTTCTTGACACAGAGCTCCTAAAACCCTGGGAAGCGTGCCAACAGAACCTTTTATTTTAACGTTTAGTCTTTCACTCTACTTCCTGAAGGAGAAGTCCTAAAAATACTGTAATTCTGAAAGTTATAAGAGCACGGGAGCATGTTGTGTTCTAAAGTTTAATCTTGACTCAGCTTCTTGATGCAGATCCTTAATATCCCTTGGAATTTCCTGTGAGGTAGCAATATCTTTTGTTTTAATGAGGTGACTCTTGATAGGCTCCTGGGTGTGGACTGGTCTTCAGAAAGACCAAACCATAATTCATTTCAGTTGAGTCGCTCTGTCATGTCCAAATCTTTGCGACTCCATGGACTGCAGCACTCTAGGCCTCCCTGTCCATCACCAACTTCCAGAGTTTAATCAAACTCACATCTATTGAGTCGGTGATACCATCCAACTGTCTCATACTTTTCATTCCCTTATCCTCCTGCCTTCAATCTTTCCCGGCATCAGGACCTTTTCTAATGAGTCAGCTCTTCACATAAGGTAGACAAAATATTGGAGCTTCAGCATCAGTCCTTCCAATGAATACTCAGGATTGATTTCCTTTAAGATTGACTGGTTTGATCTCCTTGCAGTCCAAGGAACCCTCAAGAGTCTTCTCCAACACCACAGTTCAAAGCATCAATTCCTTAGCACTCAGTCTTTTTAATAGTGCAACTCTCACATCCATTTATGATGACTGGTGAAACTGTAGATTTGATTATACAGACCTTTGTCGGCAAACTAATGTCTCTGATTTCAAATATGCTCTCTAGGTTGGTCACAGCTTTTCTTCCAAGAAGCAAGCATCTTTTAATTTCATGGCTGCAGTCACCATTTGTAGTGATTTTGGAGCCCAAGTCAGTCACTGTTTGCATTGGTTCCCCATCTATTTGTCATAAAGTAATGGAACCACATGCCATGATCTTAGTTTGTTGAATGTTGAGTTTTAAGCCAGCTCTTTCACTCTCCTCTTTCACCTTCCAAAGAGATTCTATAGTTCTTCTTTACTTTCTGCCATAAGGGAGGTGTCATCTGCATATCTGAGGTTATTGGTATTACTCCTGGCAATCTTGGTTCCAGCTTGTGGTTCATTCAGCCCAGCATTTCTCATGATGTACTCTGCATATAAGTTAAATAAGCAGAGTGACAATATACAACCTTGATGTACTGCTTTCCCAATTTGGAGCCAGTCCATTGTTCCATGTCTGGTGCTAACTGTTGCTTCTTGATCTGCATACAGATGTCTCAAGAGGCAGATAAGGTGGTCTGGTATTCACATCTTTTTCAGAATTTTCCAGTTTGTTGTGATCCACACAGTCAGGCTTTAGTGTAGTCAATGAAGCAGAAGTAGATGTTTTTTCTGGAATTCTCTTGCTTTTTCTGTCATCCAATAGATGTTGGTGATTTGACTTCTGGTTCCTCAGCCTTTTCTAAGTCCAGCTTGAACATCTGGAAGTTCTTGGTTCATGTACTGTTGAAGCCTTACTTGGAGAAGTTTGAGCATTGCTTTGTTATTTTGTGAAATGAGTGCTATTGTGCAGTAGCTTCAACATTCTTTGGCATTGACTTTCTTTGGGATTGGAATGAAAACTGAACTTTTAGAGTTCTGTGGCCACTGCTGAGTTTTCCATATTTGCTGGCATATTGAATGCAGCACATTAACAGCACCCTTTTATTAATCTATTGTATTATAAGCAAAAAATACTGTAGAAGGCAACATGTTTTAACTCTGATGGGGGCATTTATCAAGTCAATCTGGAAAATACCTCCACATGTAAATTATTTTCATTGTCAAGTAAAATCAAATAATGTGAGCAAAAGATAATAAAGTTAAAGTGAATTTCTCAGCTGATGAAATATTTTCTTATATCAGTAGGAATGATTTTTTTTTTTTTTTTTTTGCTATTTACCTGTCATATGTACTATCAAGGGAAGAAGTCATGTGTGTGTGTGTGTGTGTGTGTGTGTGTGTGTGCTCAGTCCTGTCTGATTCTTTGCAACCACATGGGCTATAGCCCACCAGGCTTCTCTGTCCATGGGGCTTCCCAGGCAAGGATAGTGGAGTGGGTTTCCATTTCCTACTCCTGGTCAAGAGAAGAAGTTATACAAGGCCGTTAAACTAGGGCGTGAGAATCTTTGGGAAGCCATCTCAGAATTCTGTTTACCACACATGTGCTGTGCTAAGTCACTTTTGTTGTGTCTGACTCTTTGGGACCCTAGGGACCCCATGGACAGGCTCCTCTGTCTATGGAACTTTCCAGCCAAGAATACTGGAATGGGTTGCCATTTTCTCCTCCAGGGGATCTTCCCAACACAGGGATCGAACCTGCATCTACTGGGGCTCTTGCATTGCAGGCAATTTTTTTTTTTTTTTTTTTTTTTTACTGTTGAGCCATGGGGAAGCCCACACATACCTTACCCTAAACTTGAATCCAGAGTTCATAAAAATCTATAGCTTTTTATTGTTGAAACATGGATCTTCATTAAAACTGATAGAGCCAAAATAATTTAAATATATCCAGATTTGGGAGAATGACAGTTAAACATGTATTCTATCAGGTAAAAATGAATCACCAGTCTATGTTCGATACAGGATACAGGATGCTTGGGGCTGGTGCACAGGGATGATCCAGAGAGATGATATGAGGTGGGAGGTGGGAGTGGGGTTCAGGATTGGGAACTCATGTACACCCGTGGCTGATTCATGTCAATGTATGGCAAAATCAATAGAGTATTGTAAAGCAAAATAAAGTAAAAATAAAAACTAAAAAAAAAAAAAAAAAGAAAATGCTAGAAATATCCAATGGAGCTTTCAGCAGGAAACCTCTTATTCAGGGAAGTTCAAAGCCCTAGGAAGCAATTAGAAATTTAGTTTCTAATTTATATTTTATATTAGAAGATTCTCAGTGTCATATATTTTTATTGGAGTTTATTTCATGAGTCAGTTTTGTCTTTTGCTAGTATCTTAAGAAAATATTTAGATGAAATTTGGATTTATTTCAAATAATGGCCATTCTCAAACCAATTAACTCCCCTGCATAAAGAAATCTTGTTGAGTTCCCATATCTAAAACAATAAGCATGTCATAAAATAAAGCAAAATTGATAAAATATCCTAATAACTTTTTTACTAATTTTTAATGAAAACATGGCACAGCAGAAATATATTCATTTAGATTAAATGAGAGTGAAATCTAAAGAATTTTAAAAGCATTAAAAGAGTAAAATATTACTGAAGGTGTTACATTTAAAATGTTAACCTAAAAATGTTAATACTGCCATTTACTTATTTCTTGCAATTTTATTTAAAAAAATAAAATAAAGCAGGAAACACTGCAACTTCACATTTCATTACTGAAAATCAAAACACAGTTTAGGAAATACTGTAGCATGTCTGGAGCTTCCTTGATGATTCAGTGGGTAAAGAATCTGTGTACAGTGTAGGAGACAGAGGAGACGTGAATTTGATCCCTGGGTTGGGGAGATATCCTGGAGGAGGAAATGGCAACCCACCCCAGTATTTTGTCTCAGAAATCCCCCTGACACAGGAGCCTAGTGGGCTATAGTTCATTGGATAGCAAAGTTTTGGGTAGTGTGTCTAGAAATACGGAAAGAAAATATGAGGTCTAAGCATATATTATGCAGGAAGTCTACCTGAAAAATCATGATGAAATCGCTACCGCCAGGACTGAATAGATAATTATCCTATTCTCAGTTCTTCATACAAGAATATGACCTGATGTTATCTCTTCCTTCCAGAATACTATCACTATAAGATTTAAATCCATGAGTGTGTGTGTATGTATATTCACTCACCCATGATATTAAACATAAAAGAGAATGTCAGAATCTTAATCTGTATTATACTTCTTCACTTAATTGCTGATGCTCAAGATTTACTTGAAGTTCTCATATAAATCTCAGAAACCTTCTTTGTGGAACATCAAGTATGTCTGATATAGAAGAAACAAAGTAATAAATTCATAGTGCTCATGACAGTCTAGTCCTCACATCTATGTAATATACATAGAGAACAATAAAGCTGAATTTTACAATTACATGATAGTCAAATTTCACTCTCACATTCCTTGAGGAAAGGTATTATAGCAAAAGGTGATAAGACCAAGGGCCTTGAAGGCAATTTCACAACAATTAAATAAAGACTATTAATGGACCTTAAACTCAGGGAATATAGTAAAACAAACAAACAAAATCAGCTATACTGATTGTTTGGTCATTAGATGCAAAAGGATTTATAAGTAATTCATTGTAAGTATTAAAGACTCTTTTGCATAGAGTTAAGTGTTGAATTTATTTTTGCATATTTTTAAGATTCCATGAAACAGGCCAGTTTTAGATTAACAAAAAAATAGTCGTGATGTGTCCTATATTCCTTAAAAATTGGGAAGATTTTGGATTGACAAATGAGACTCTAGTCTTACTTTTTAATCTATTTACGCCAACTAATTCATGCAAATATAAGGTGACATGTATGAAATGCATTACAAAGTTTAGCTTTATTATTTTGTTTCAATAAATGAAAATAAGTTACAAGGAAAACTTTCATATTCTATATTTAAGGAAATGTGTGTAACTGTCAATGGAGGCAATTTATATGAGGGAAATACTCAAACACATTGTTTTGTTATAAAACCTACCATCATGTTGCAGATATTAGTTGCAGTAATATCTCCTCAGAAATACATTGCAGTTCGCATCTGGGAAGGTGTACTTGAAAACAACATACCATTGGTGTTTCTGTTCACAAAAATAGTACTTTGAAATTCCTAGCAAGGTTTTCATACTGAAATTGTCAAAAACAGATGTTCAAAAGACATTTAAAAAATAATAATTCCTTGAGCAGCCAGGCAGAATACTTTCATTCAGATATGACAACATATATGTAGTATATTGTCATAATTGGTTCATTACTTTAACTGCAATAGGAATAAAGATCTACATATGTATTTTGAAGCCATGCTTTTTAAACATCTGTTTCTACAATTGATATGGACAGGCAAATAAAGAAGAAAACTGTTTTTTTCAATCTTGTAATTTAGTTTATAAACACTTTCTCTTCTTTCCTTAAGATTCTTATGATGTAACTGGAGTATTTTGTGGCTACTTTTGTGATATCACTATAACAATATAGAGTAACTTCAATCAGAAGCACTAAAATGAAGATATACAAGACTCAATCATGAAACATTTTGAAGTGCAATCACATCAGTTCAGTTCAGTCGCTCAGTTTTGTCCCACTCTTTGCGACCCCATGGAATGCAGCAAGACAGGTTTCCCTGTCCATCACTAACTCCCAGAGCTTGCTCAAACTCATCTCCACTGAGTCAGTGATGCAGTCCAATCATCTCATCCTCTGGAGTCCCCTTCTTCTCCCACCTTCAATCCTTCCCAGTATCAGGGTCTTTTCCGGTGATTCAGTTCTTTGCAACAGGTGGCAAAAGTATTGGAATTTCAGCTTCAGCATCAGTCCTTCCAATGAATATTCAGGACTGATTTCTTTTAGGATGGACAGGATGGATCTCCTTGCAATCCAAGGGACTATCAAGAGTCTTCTCTAGCACCACAGTTCAAAAGCATCAATTCTTCGGCACTCAGCTCTCTTTATAGTCCAACTCTAACATTCATACCTGACTACTGGAAAAACCATTACTTTGATTAGATGGACATCTGTTGGCAAAGAAATGTCTCTGATATTTGATATACTGTCTAGGTTGATCATAGCTTTTCTTCCAAGGAGCAAGGGTTTTTTAATTTCATGGCTGCAGTCACCATCTGCAGTGATTTTGCAGCCCAAGAAAAGAAAGTCTCTCACTGTTTCCATTTTTTTCCCCCATCTGTTTGTCATGAACTGATGGGACTGGATGCCACTATCTTAGTTTTCTGAATGTTGAGTTTTAAGCCAACTTTTTCACTCTCCTCTTTCACTTTCATCAAGAGTCTCTTTAGTTTTTTCCTCTCTATCATAGGGTGGTGTCATCTGCATATCTGAAGTTATTGTATTTCTCCTGGCAATCTTGATTCCAGCTCGTGCTCCTTCCAGCCCAGCATTTCTCATGATGTACTCTGCATATAAGTTAAATAAGCAGGGTGACAATATACAGCCTTTACATACTCCTTTCACAACTGGTATCCAGTCTGTTGTTCCATGACCAGTACTAACTGTTGCTTCTTAACCTGCATAAAGATTACTCAGGAGGCAGGTCAGGTGTTCTGGTATTCCTATCTCTTGAAGAATTTTCCACAGTTAATTGTGATTCACACAGACAAAGGCTTAGGCATAGTTAATAAAGCAGAAGTAGATGTTTTTCTGGAACTCTCTTGCTTTTTCAATGATCCAAGGGACGATGGATATTTGATCTCTGGTTCCTTTGTCTTTTCTATATCCAGCTTGAACATCAGGAAGTTCACAGTTCACGTACTGTTGAAGCCTGGCTTGGAGAAATTTGAGCATTACTTTGCTAGCATGTGAAATGACTGCAACTGTGTGATAGTTTGAACATTCTTTGGGATTAGAATGAAATCTGAACTTTTAGAGTCCGGTGGCCAGTTCTGAATCGTCCAATTTTTCTGGCATATCGAGTGCTGCACTTTCAAAGCATCATCTTTTAGGATTTGAAATAGCTCAAATGGAATTCCATCACCTCCACTAGCTTTGTTCGTAGTGATGCTTCCTAAGGCCCACTTAACTTCACGTTCCAGAATGTCTGGCTCCAGCAGAGTGATCACACCATTGTAGTTATCTGGGTCATGAAGATCTTTTTTATATAGTTTTTCTGTGTATTCTTGCCACCTATTCTTAGTATCTTCTGCTTCTGTTAAGACCATACCATTTCTGTCCTTTATTGTGCCCATCTTTGCATGAAATGTTCCCTTGATATCTCTAATTCTTTTGAAGAGATATCTAGTCTTTCCCAGTCTCTTGTTTTCCTCTTTTTCTTTGCATTCATCACTGAGGAATCCTTTTTTTTTTTTTTAAATCTCTCTTTGCTATTCTCAGAACTCTGCATTCAAATGGGTGTATCTTTCCTTGTCTCCTTTGCCTTTAGCTTCTCTTATTTTTTCAGCTATTTGTAAGGCCACCTCACACGACCACTTTTCCTTTTTGTATTTCTTTTCTTTGGGAATGGTCTTGATCACCACTTTCTGTACAGTGTCAGGAACCTCCATTCATAGTTCTTCAGGCACTCTGTCTATCAGATACAATCCCTTGAATTTGTCACTTCCACTGTATAATCATAAGGGATTTGATTTAGATCATACCTTAATGGCCTAGTGGTTTTCCTTACTTTCTTCACTTTAAGTCTGAATTTGTCAATATGGAGTTCATGATCTGAACCACAGTCAGCTTCCAGTCTTGTTTATGGTGACTGTAAAGAACTTCTCCATCTTTGGTTGCAAAGAATATAATCAATCTGATTTCAGTATTGATCATGTGGTAATGTCCACATGTAGAGTCTTCTGTTGTGTTGTTGGAAGATGGTGTTTACTATGACCAGTGTGCTCTCTTGCCAAAATTCTGTTAGCCTTTACCCTGCTTAGTTTTGTACTCCAAGGCCAAATTTGCCTGTTATTCCAGATGTTTCTAGACTTCCTACTTTTGCATTCCAGTCCCCTATGATGAAAAGGGCATTTTTTTGGGTGTTTGTTCTACAGGGTCTTGTATGTCATCATAGAACCATTCAAATTCAGCTTCTTTAGTGTTACTGGTCAGGGCATAGACTTGGATTACTGTGATATTGAATGGATTGCCTTGGAAACAGAGATCATTCTATCATTGTTTAGATTGCATCCAAGTACTAAATTTCGGACTCTTTTGTTGACTGTGATGGCTACTCCATTTCTTCTATGGGATCTTGCCCACAGTAGTTTATATTATGGTCATCTGAGTTAAATTCACCCATTCCAGTTCATTTTAGTTCACTGATTCCTAAAATGTCAATGTTCACTCTTGCCATCTCTTTTTTTACCACTTCCAATTTGCCTTGATTCACGGACCTACCTTTCCAGATTTCCATGCGATATTACTCTTTACAGCATTGGACTTTACTTCCATCACCAGTCACATCCACACTGAATGTGTTTTTGCTTTGGCTCCGTCCTTTCATTCTTTCTGGAGTTATTTCTCCACTAATCTCCAGTAGCATATTGGGCAACTACCAACTTGGGAGTTCAACTTTCATTGTCCTATCTTTTTGCCTTTTCATACTGTTCATGAGGTTCTCATGGCAAGAATACTGAAGTGGTTTGTCATTCCCTTCTTTAGTGGACCATGTTTTGTCAGAACTCTCCACCACGATCCCTTCCTATTGGGTGGCCTTACACAGCATAGGCCATAGTTTCATTGAGTTATACAAGCCTGTGGTTCATGTGTTCAGTTTGGCTAGTTTTGTTATTGTAGTTTTCATTCTGTCTGCCCTTTGATGGATAAGGATAAGAGGCATATGGAAGCTTCCTGATGGTTCCCTTCTTTTTGTTTGACCTGAGCTACCATTACCAATGGTGGAAATAATGAGGATACGGTGACCTCCTTCAAAAGTCCCATGCACATTCTGCTGTAATCAGTGCCCCTGACCCTGCAGCAGGCCACTGCTGACCCACACCTCTGCTGGAGACTAACGGACACTCACAAGCAAGTCTGGATCAGTCTCTTGTGAGGTCATTGCTCCTTTCTCCTGGG
The DNA here is from genome assembly GCF_042477335.2 of Ovis canadensis. Lineage (NCBI taxonomy): Eukaryota > Metazoa > Chordata > Mammalia > Artiodactyla > Bovidae > Ovis > Ovis canadensis. The sequence goes on from NC_091266.1 coordinate 17,150,537, forward strand.
TCTTGCTGCGCACAAGGTTTTGTTTGTGCCCTCCAAGAGTCTGTTTCCCCAGTTCTGTGTAAGTTTTGGTGGCTGTTTGGGGTTAATGGTGACTTCTTCCAAGAGGACTTATGCCATACTGATGAACTAGAGCCCCTGCCCCTGAGGCAGGCCACTGCTGACCAGTAGCTCCATAGAAGACACTCAAACACAATTCTGGCTCAGTCTCTGTGGGGTCTCTGGGTCCTGGTGTGCACAAGGTTTTTTTGGGCCTTCTGAGCATCTCTGGTAGGTTTAGGGTTTGATTCTAAACAAGATTTAGCCCATCCTACCATCTTGCTGGGGCTTCTCTTTTGCTCTTTGTAGTGGGGTATCTTTTTTTGGTGGGATCCAACATTCTCCTGCTGGCGGTTGTTCAGCACTGAGTTGTAATTTTGGAGTTCTTGCGGGAGAAGATGAGTGCACATCCTTGTACTCTGCCATATTCTACTCCTCCCCATTACCTTGTGAAATATAATAGAGCAGGCTTATTCTAGTCCTGAGACTTTCTAATTAATTTTTTTAAATTATCTAATCTCTTGGCCTCCTCTAATAAGTAGTCTTTCTCTAAGGAACACAACTCCAGTATATATTTTCATAAAGTACTTGGGATTTGTGACTGTTGGAGAAGGGGAAGACAGAGGATGAGATGGCTGGATGGCATCATCAACTCGATGGACGTGAATCTGAGTGAACTCCGGGAGTTGGTGATGGACAAGGAGGCCTGGCATGCTGGGATTCAAGGGGTCGCAAAGAGTCGGACATGACTGAGCAACTGAACTGAAGTGAACTGAAGTATAAATAAGAGTATTAAAAATGTGCTCTCTTTTTGTAGGGTCTTCTAGGAATGTTAACAAATATGAAACTTTTAGAGTTCTCATGATGACTTAGTAGTGACTTCCAGATATTTTCTTTCATAAGGAATAAAAATGATATATTTCTGGATATGTCCATGTGGGAAGTTTAAATTCAATTGACAACTGTTCAGTTCACAATACAACACACCATGCATCTTCCAGCTATAAGAACTAACTCATAATACCTCTCATTACAGCTCACGCAGCACCCAGAAGAGCTAGTGGCAGAAGTTTCCTTTGATGATACTCACTTGAGACTATCTCAAAACATTTCTTTTTTGCTGTAGATTTTAAAGCGTAATTCTTTAGAATAAAACATCCCAATGCATCTTATAGACTCAGAGAATACCATGTATATAAGACTATGAGAATTTTTATTTGAATTCCTGAATTGAGGAACACACATTTGTCATGAAGCTTAGTACTATATGTTATATGCTTCTTTCATTTTGAGAAAAAGTTTCATAATGAGAACACATTAAAATAAAACTTTTAACTTGTAGGATGGGAAGGAAAATGTTTAGAGATGTGTTAATGAACTTAAAAAAAAGTTGAGTAAACAACATATGTAATTACTCTGTGAGGAAATGCTGCTTAATTAAAACAGAGTCATTCTATTAGCATAAACACCTGCTGCTTATAGGACTCATTTCTTCCCCAAAATAACTGAAATCCTAAACATAATTCTCCCTCTAGTTCATCTCCTTGGGGAATCTCTATCTCAATTATTCTGCCTTAATCTTACATGTGCTGAAACCCCTCATAGTAATTATGATAGAATATTGTAGGATGCACAAAATTTTATGATGAAATGTCCTTGTAGACTTCATAGCTTTGTGTTTCACTCCAGAAGATAGAGGAGTAAGAGCATTCATTTCCAAAATATTCTAAATTCTGTCAAAACAAGCTTGAGAAGAGTACTTTCTTTCAGAACTTAAAGCACAATCTCAGTGTCATAATCAAGATTTGAGGAGTATCATTTATACAAACTGATCCTTCTAGAATAAGATTATTAAAAAATTTTATTCAAAGGAGTTATAAACTATAATTTATTCTGGAAACTCATTTTTAAGTTTTTATTTATTTTTTTTTTTTAATTTAAGCAAAAATAATGGTTTACCCACTTCTTCTACCCTTTCAGTTCAGTTCAGTTCAGTTCAGTCACTCAGTCGTGTCCGACTCTGCGACCCCATGAATTGCAGCACACCAGGCCTCCCTGTCCATCACCAGCTCCCGGAGTTCACTCAAACTCACATTCATCGAGTCAGTGATGCCATCCAGGCATCTCATCCTCTGTCGTCCCCTTCTCCTCCTGCCCCCAATCTCTCCCAGCATCAGAGTCTTTTCCGATGAGTCAACTCTTCACATGAAGTGGCCAAAGTACTGGAGTTTCATCTTTAGCATCATTCCTTCCAAAGAAATCCAAGGGCTGATCTCCTTCAGAATGGACTGGTTGGGTCTCCTTGCAGTCCAAGGGACTCTCAAGAGTCTTGTCCAACACCACAGTTCAGAAGCATCAATTCTTTGGCACTCAGCCTTCTTCACAGTCCAACTCTCACATCCATACATGACCACTGGAAAAACCATAGCCTTGACTAGACAGACCTTTGTTGGCAAAGTAATGTCTCTGCTTTTCATTATGCTATCTACATTGGTCATAACTTTCCTTCATCTGTCTTTTGTAACCACCAATCTGTTCTCTGTTTTGTTTTTTAGATTTCACATATAAAAGAAATCATACCATATTTGTCTTCATCTATCAACTTACTGCACTTAGCATAATTCCTTTGAGGCCCAGCCATGTTGTTGCCAATGGCAAAATTTCATTCTTTGCTTATGGTTGAATATTTCAATGTGTGTGTGTGTGTGTGTGTGTGTGTGTGTGTACACACACCTCAATTTCTTTATCCATTCATCCACCTATGGACCCTTAGATTATTTCATTTAAAGAGATTGCTTTCTCCATATATGCTTAATAATATGTCTATCTACTCCTCTTCTAAATTAAATAATCAAAAAAATGGGTTAAAATAGTAAGATAGCAATAAGTAATAGAGAATATTTACTGTGGCCCAAATGCTACAAAACATTGATATGAGTAGTCTGTATGTGTTTGTGGTTTATCTGTCAATCAGATTCAAATTATTTTAATTTTCCACATGAGAATAAAAGTATCTAATTCACTTTTGGCAGCCTAAAACCAGCTCAAGCATAAGTGCTATTAACATATTTACTCTGTATACACATTTAAAAAGAATATTTAATATTTTTGAAATAGTGAATAGCAAGAAAACTAAATATGTAAGTTCACTATCTAGATATATTTAGTTTCTGGAAAAAGAGCAATATATTTAAGTTCATAGACATGTAGAGCATTCATGTCATTGACATATTGGAACACTCAAACAGGACCAAGAAGATCAAAATTAAAAAGAGAATGTTCTAACATTTCATAGCCCTGGAGTTATCACTATTAATAAGTATGTGTGTGTGTGTGTGTGTGTGTGTGTGTGTTTGTGATCATGTCCCCCCAAAAAGAGATATATATCTACAAATATTACTTTATATATTTGTATATCTTTTCAAATAGCACATGCAGATCTGTGTCTCTTATTTTATGACTGAACAGCATTGCAACACAGTCTTGTGTGATTACTCATTTAAATAGTTCTCTATTAACGGGCATTTTGGTTGTCATCTGTATTTTACCATTATAAAAATTCAAGGACCTTACTTGGTGTATTTGCAGTGGGGAGAGGAAGTCTGACTTTCAACACAAGAAAATTTTTGTTAGTATAACTGTAGGATAATTGATACTAGTGAAGTTAGTGTGTCAAAGGGAATACGCAGATTAAATTTCAGTGAGTGACTAAGTGAAGATTGCTCAGTTCTGCCTGACTCTTTTTGACCCCATGGACTGTAGACACCCAGGATTATCTGTCCATGGAATTCTCCAAGTAAGAATGCTGGAGTGAGTAGCCATTCCTTTTTTTGGGGAATCTTTCCAACCCAGGGATCGAACCCAGGTCTCTTGTACTGCAGGTAGATTCTTTACCATTTGAGCCACTGTTGCTTTATTTTATACTTCTAATAAACTGAATCATTGTGTCTTCCCCAAAACAGTGTGTGAAACTGACTACTGTCTCATATTTTCACCACGGCTTAACATCATGGAAAGGAAATCCAAAAAAGCAAACTGGCTGTCTGGGGAGGCCTTACAAATAGCTGTGAAAGGAAGAGAAATGAAAAGCAAAGGAGAAAAGGAAATATATAAGCATCTGAATGCAGAGTTCCAAAGAATAGCAAGGAGAGATAAGAAAGCCTTCCTTGGGGATCAATGCAAAGAAATAGAGGAAAGAAAAAAAAAAACAAAAAACAGAATGGGAAGGACTAGAGATCTCTACAAAAAAAAAAAAAATTAGAGATACCAAGGGAACATTTCATGCAAAGATGGGCTCGATGAAGGACAGAAATGGTATGGATCTAACAGAAGCAGAAGATATAAAGATGAGGTGGCAGGAATGCACAGAAGAACTGTGCAAAAAAGATCTTCACGACCCAGATGATCATGATGGTGTGATCACTCACCTAGAGCCAGACATCCTGGAATGTGAAGTCAAGCGGGCCTTAGAAAGCATCACTATGAACAAAACTCTTGGAGGTGATGGAATTCCAGTTAGTAAAGCCATTTCAAATCCTGGAAGATGATGCTGTGAAAGTGCTGCACTCAGTATGCCAACAAATTTTGAAAACCCAGCAGTGGCCACAGGATTGGAAAAGGTCAATTTTCAATCCAATCCCAAAGAAAGGCAATGCCAAAGAATGCTCAAACTACCACACAATTGTACTCCTCTCACATGCTAGTAAAGTAATGCTCAAAATTCTCCAAGCCAGGCTTCAGCAATACATGAACGATGAAATTCCAGTTGTTCAAGCTGGTTTTAGAAAAGGCAGAAGAACCAGAGATCAAATTGCCAACAGAGAGTTCCAGAAAAATATCCATTTCTACTTTAGTGACTATGCCAAAGCCTTGTCTGTGTGGATCACAATAAACAGTGGAAAATTCTGAAAGAGATGAGAATACCAGACCACCTGACCTGCCTCTTGAGAAACATGTATGCAGGTCAGGAAGTAACAGTTAGTACTGGACATGGAACAACAGACTGATTTCAAATAGGAAAAGAAGTACGTCGAGGCTGTATATTGTCACCCTGCTTATTTAACTTATATGCAGAGTACATCATGAGAAATGCAGGGCTGGAAGAGGCACAAGCTGGAATCAAGATTGCTGGGAGAAATATCAATAACCTCAGATATGCAGATGACACCACCCTTATAGCAGAAAGTGAAGAGGAACTAAAAAATCCTATTGATGAAAGTGAAAGAGGAGAGTGCAAAAGTTCACTTAAAGCTCAACATTCAGCAAACGAAGATCATGGCATCTAGTCCCATCACTTCATGGGAAATAGATGGGGAAACAGTAGAAACAATGTCAGATTTTATTTTGGGTGGCTCCAAAATCACTGCAAATGGTGACTGCAGCCATGAAATTAAAAGACGCTTACTCCTTGGAAGGAAAGTTATGACCAACCTAGATAGCACATTCAAAAGCAGAGACATTACTTTTCCATCAAAGGTCCATCTAGTCAAGGCTATGGTTTTTCCAGTGGTCATGTATGGATGTGAAAGTTGGACTGTGAAGAAAGCTGAGTGCCGAAGAATTGATGCTTTTGAACTGTGGTGTTGAGAAGGCTCTTGAGAGTCCCTTGGACAGCCAGGAGATCCAACAGTCCATCCTAAAGGAGATCAGCCCTGGGTGTTCACTGGAAGGACTAATGCTAAAGCTGAAACTCCAATACTTTGGCCACCTCATGCGAAGAGTTGACTCATTGGAAAAGATTCTGATCCTGGGAGGGATTGGGGGCAGGAGGAAAAGGTGACAACAGAGGATGAGATGGCTGTTTGGCATCACTGATTCGATGGATGTGAGTTTGGATGAACTCCAGGAGTTGGTGATGGACAGGGAGGCCTGGCGTTCTGAGACTTATGGGGTTGCAAAGAGTCGGACCCGACTGAGCAACTGAACTGAACTGAGTGAAACATCATCTCACATTTAAAATTTCTTACCTGATTGTTCAAAAATGACATCTGATTTTCCTTTGTCTTACCCGCAGTTTTTGATACTGTTTGAAAGTATCTTAAGCAGTTAGTTTTAAATGTTTGTTATCCATACCTTCTGATATTTACAGCTGCTAATAATTTCAGCTAATATATTATCAGTTGTTTATTACAGTCCATGCATTGGCCCTAACCATACTATAAGTTTAATTCATTTAATCCTCAGTCAATTTAGGAAGTTTCATCCTTATTCCTGTCTCACAGCCAAAGTAGTTAAGTCATAGAAATTGAATGACTATCTGAAGCTCATGTAGCAAGCCATTAAAGGATTCAGGATAATATGAAGTTGGGCAGCCTGACTCCGGACACCATGCTATGATACTCTGCTCTGTGGACTGTCTTGTAGAAGGGAATGGTAATACTCAATTGCTGATCTTACTGTCCAGCAAATAATTGTAAGATTAGTTCTTAGAATTGTCGTGATATCTAGTTCTCTTTCTAAATAAAATTATAGATAATAAAAGGGTTATTGTTTAGTCACTGAGTTGTGTCTGACTCTTCTGTGACCCCATGAACTGTAGCCTGCCAGGCTCTTCTGTTCATGAGATTTCCCAGGCAAGAATACTGGAATGAGTTGCCATTTCTTCCTCCAGAGGATTTTCCAGACCCAGGGGTTGAACCCATGTCTCCTGCACTGGTAGACAAATCTTTACCAATGAGCCACCAGGAAACCCCAATAAACAGGTATCAGTCATCAAATACATGTCATATATTCTTTGATTACTTAGAATAAATGATTGATAAGACAAAATCAGACCCGTATTTAAACATTTTCATAAACGTAGTAGATGCTACAATAAAGACGTTATTGGGCATAGAGGAATGTCACTTAATTCAGCTCTGAATTTCAGAGGAAACTTCCTGGGGGACACGGTGCTTTGGCGAAGTCTTCACTTGCAAGTGGACCATTAATGAAGCCATAAAGTTAAAAAGATGAGGGACATGTGAATGGAATTTAGTGGTGTACGGGTGGCATGATACAAGTTTGGTGCAAATAAGAAATATATTTCAAGATGAGAAATAAGGGGAGATGAACCTAGAAAAATCAGGAGTTAGTGAATTGACTATATAGCAGAGAATGTTACTCACCAACTGTCATGTGCCTTTCTACATATTGTCTGCTCTTCCAGGCCAAGGTGTTTAAGATTCTATTCTTACTCATGGTCCCATTATGACTGAGCCTTTCAGGCCATGTGGTTGATAATGAATTCTTATCCATAGTCCATTTTGTTATCACCCCATTATCTTCTTTAAATTCATGAATATTTCAAGACTTTTATTTACCGAGTTAGAGTTTTAACCCTTCCCCATAATTTTCCAGTGTTTTCCAGGTGACGCTAATGGTAAAGAACTTGTCTGCCAATGCATGATATATAAGAGATCCAGGTTCGATCCCTGGGTGAGGAAGACCCCCAGAGAAGGGCATGGCAACCCACTCCAGTGTTCTTGCCTGGATAATCCCATGGACAGATGAAATTTGGCAGACTACAGTCCATGGGGTCACAAAGAGTCGGAGACGACCGAAGTGAATTAGCACACACATAATTTTTCATATATCTGACTTATTTTATCAAATGTCCCCATAACAGAGGGCTTTCCTTAATGACTATCTAAAATGTTATCTTTCTCTTACTGTGTTTTACTTTGGGCTTCCCTGGTCGCTTAGACAGTATAGAATCTGCCTATCATGCAGGAGACCAGGGTTCAATCCCTGAGTCAGGAATATCCCCTGGAGAAGGGAAAGTAAATATTGCAATATAAATAAACTTCTATGTATTTATCTGTTGCCACTGAAATCTGATTTTCAATGAAGGCCAAACATTGCCTAGAAAAGTTATGATACAGATAAGTTGCTCAATCAATATTTGTTAAGTGAATGGATCCATAGATTAAAATTCAAAAGAACCCAATGAGAAAGGTATTAATACTACCCATGTTTAATGAATAAAACCAAAGTTTAGAATATTTCGTCTTTTAAACAGATTCATTGAGGTGTAATAGATACACAAAAATTGAACTTATCTAACATAAAAGTTTGAGTTTGGATTTAGGCATATATACTTGAAACCATCACCATAATCAAGGTAGTAGACATATCCATTACTTCCAGAAGCATCTTTGTGTCCCTTCTATTTTATATCTAGCCTCTTAAATTTGTAGGTGCATAACACAGTACTGATAATTATAAGAAGCCTGTTGTACAACAAATCTCTAGAACTTAAGTCACCTTGCATGAAACTTTACACCAATGTAACAACTCCCTATATCTCTCTCCCCTACCCATGGCAACTACCCTATTTCCTGCTTACAAAGATTAATGGAAAAAGAATATATGATATATAAATATACTGGAATATTATTTAGTCTTAAGAAAAGGGAATTCCTGTCATTTACAACAACCTGCATAAACCTCGAGGACATTATGCTAAATGAAATAAGATAGTCACAGAAGGACAAATATTGCAAGATTCCACTTATAGAGAAGCTCATAGGAAGGCAAAATATACAAAGTGGTATTTCAAAATATTACATTTTGCAATATGAACATATTATATATGTTTATTTTTGAGATTTTCATGAAAAATGATGCTGATACCCAGATGCTTTTTTACGTCTGGGGAGTGGATATTAAACCTAAGTTAGGGATATTTCAAATATAGTAAGAAAAATTCCAACATATGAATGGATAGTGCTTATTCTAGAATTCATATTATTGATGATTTTCACCTCACAGTCAAAAGTGCCCTCTTGTTTGGAAGGAAACAGAACAGAAGTATATGACACAAGTCTTTCTCCTAAATAATATCATATTGCTCGCTTTTCCATACGTAGAAATTCAGCTGACTTACATTCTGGCTGGTTCTAACACAATGAGTAGTAGCAGTCAGATTGGATCTGCATAACTGCTAACCAGCATGGTCCACCAATAGTCAAATAAAAAATTTTGACCGGATTTTTCACCAATAAGCACTCAAAGTTTGTTTGTTTGTTTGTTTGTTTGTATTTGAGAAAGCTGATCCAGTGGTCCAAGATTCCATCATTAGAATCTCTGAAATATTTAGCACTTAAGAAATTAAAATTAGTTATTACCTAATTTTGGATTTGAGGAAATTAATGCCAGAAAGACCAAGAAGACAGAGATACAAGACAGAGCCCAGAATTCACACATGACTCGGTCCAGAATCTATATCTCTAAATGCAAACTGCACCAATAAAGAAACCACTATCCTATAATAAGATCAAAGGAAGGTCAGGCAACCAAAAGTCAGACTAGGCTTGTAGGCAAGTTAGTAATTACCTTTCTCTTTGAATTACATTTATCTGATTGAAATCAGCCACCAATACAGGTAGACTAGCCAAGCAAACATGCTAATTAAAAACCCTTGAGCTAACAAAACTATAATTTTCAACCAGATTGCATAAACTTTTCAATGCTTCACCCAAGATTTCTGCCACGAAGACAAAACTATCTAAATCCTATAAGCAAAAAATTGTTTCCACAATGTATGTTTTAATTCAGTCTCACTACAGTTGTGAATTGGGCTCACATTCAGAAAATCTGAGGAATATTAATGGATAAATTGTTTCTGAGTAGTAGGACATCTAATATCAGCTCAGTACAGTTCAGCTGCCCAGTCTTGTCTTACTCTTTGCAGCCCCATGGACTGTAGCATACCAGGCTTCCCGTTCCATCAGCATCTCCCAGAGCTTTCTCAAACTCATGTCCATTGAGTCAGTGATGCCATCTGATCATCTCATTCTCTGTTGTCCTCTTCTCTCCCTGCCTTCAATCTTTCCCAGGAACAGAGTCTGTTTCAGCGAGTCAGTTATTCACATCTGGTGGCCAAAGTATTGGAATTTCAGGTTCAGCATCAGTCCTTCCAGTGAATAATCAGGGCTGAATTCCTTGATGATTCACTGATTTGACCTCTGTGCAGTCCAAAGGACTCTCAAAAGTATTCTCCAACATCATAGTTCAAAAGCATCAATTCTTTGGTGCTAGTTTTCTTTATGGTCCAACTCTCACATCCATACATGACTACTGGAGAAACCATAGCTTGGACTAGATGGACCTTTAGTTGGCAAAGTAATGTCTCTGCTTTTTAAGATTCTGTCTAGGTTGGTAATAGCTTTTCTTCCAGGCAGCGAGCATTTTTTTTTAATTTCGTAGCTATAATCACCATAATCAGTGACTTTGGAGTCCAAGAAAATAAAGTTGATCACAGTTACTATTGTTTCTCCATCTATTTGCCATGGAGTGATGGGACTGAATGCCATGATATTAGTTTTCTGAATGTTGAGTTTTAAGCCAACTTTTTCACTGTCCTCTTTCACTTTCATCAAGAGGATCTTTAGTTCTTCCTTGCTTTCTGCCATAAGGGTGGTGTCATCTGCATATGTGAGGTTATTGATTCTTCTCCTGACCATCTTGATTCCAACTTGTGCTTCATCCAGCCTGGAATTTCGCATGATATATGCTGCGTATAACTTAAACAAGCAGGGTGACGATATACAGACTTGACGTGCCACTTTTCCCATTTGGAACCAGTCTATTGTTCCATGTCTGGTTCTAACTGTTGCTTCTTGACCCACATTTAGATTTCTCAGGAGACAGGTAAGGTGGTCTATTATTCCCATCTCTTTAAGAATTTTCCACAGTTTCTTGTGATCCACACAATCAAAGGCTTTGGCATAATCAATAAAACAAAAGTAGATGTTTTTCTGGAACTCTCTTGCTTTTTCTGTAATTCAACAGAAATGGGCAATTTGATCTCTGGTTCCTCTGCCTTTTCTAAGTCCAACTTGAACATCTGGAAGTTAATGGTCACATAAAATTGAAGTCTGGCTTGGAAAATATTGAGCATTACTTTGCTAGTGCTTTCATGCCATCTCTCCACTCTTTCTGCAGTTATTTCTCCAGTGATCTCCAGTAGCATATTGGGCACCTACTGACTGGGGAGTTCATATTTCAGTGTTATAACTTTTTGCCTTTTAATGCTGTTCATGGGGTTCTCAATGCAAGAATACTGAAGTGGTTTGCCATTCCCTTCTACAGTGGATCACGTTTTGTCAGAACTCTCCAACATGACCCACTGATATTGGGTGGCCCTACACAGCATGGCTCATAGCTTCATTGAGTTATACAAGGCTGTGGTACATATGATCAGTTTGCTAGTTTTCTTAATTGTGGTTTTCATTTTGTCTGCCCTCTGATGGAGAAAGATAAGAAGCTTATGCAAGCTTCCTGATGGGAGAGACTAACTGTGAGGAAACTGCATCTTGTTCTGATGGGCACAGATGGAACCAAAGCAAAAACAACACCATCTTGTATATGTTACTGGTGATGGAAGTAAAGTCTGATGCTATAAAGGCAAATATTGCATAAGTTCTGTTCAGTTCAGTCGCTAGGTTGTGTCCGACTCTATGAGACCCCATGAACTGCAGCACACCAGGCCTCCCTGTCCATCACCATCTCCCGGAGTTCACTCAAACTCACATCCATCGAGTCCGTGATGCCATCCAGCCATCTCATCCTCTGTCGTCCCTTTCTCCTCCTGCCCCCAAACCCTCCCAGCATCAGAGTCTTTTACAATGAGCCAACCCTTCACGTGAGGTGGCCAAAGTACTGGAGTTTCAGCTTTATCATCATTCCTTCCACAGAACACCCAGGGCTGATCTCCTTTAGAATGGACTGGCTGGATCTCCTTGTAGTCCAAGGGACTCTCAAGAGTCTTCTCCAACGCCACAGTTTGAAAGCATCTATTCTTTGGCACTCAGCTTTATTCACAGTCCAAATCTCAAATCCATACATGACCACAGGGAAAACCATGGCCTTGACTAGATGGACCTTTGTTGGCAAAATAATGTCCCTGCTTTTCAATATGCTACCTAGGTTGGTCATAACTTTTCTTCCAAGGAGTAAGCGTTTTTTAATTTCATGGCTGCAATCACCATCTGCAGTGATTTTGGAGCCCCCCAAAAATAAAGTCTGACACTGTTTCCACTGTTTCCCCATCTATTTCCCATGAAGTGATGGGACCAGATGCCCCTTTAATGTTAATGAATCAAGTCCATGAGACAAGACAAATTGGAAATGGTGAAAAAGGAGATGGCAAGTGTGAACATCAACATTTTAGGAATCAGTGAACTAAAATGAACTGGAATGGTTGAATTTAACTCAGATGACCATTATATCAACTACTGCAGGCAAGAATCCAATAGAATAAATGGAGTAACCATAACACTCAACAAAAGAGTCCAAAGTTCAGTACTTGGACTCAGTCTCAAAAACGATCAAATGATCTCTGTTTGTCTCCAAACCAAACCATTCAATATCACATTAATCCAAATTTATGCCCTCACCAGTAATGCTGAAGAAGCTGAAGATGAACTTTTCTATGAAAACTAATAAGACCTTCTAGAAGTAACACCCCCAAAACTTGTCCTTTTCATCATAGATGACTGGAATGGAAAAGTAGGAAGTTAAGAAACACCTGGAATAACAGGCAAATTTGGCCTTGGAGTACAAAACGAAGCAGGGCATAGGTTAACAGAATTTTTCCAGGAGAACACACTTGTCATAGTAAAAACCCTTTTCCAACAACACAATAGAACACTCTACACATGGATATCACCACACGGTCAATACTGAAATCAGATTGATTATATTCCTTATAACCAAAGATGGAGAAGCTCTATACAGTCAGCAAAAACAAGACTGGGAGCTGACTGTGGTTCAGATCATGAACTCCTTATTGCCAAATTCAGATTTAAATTGAAGAAAGTAGGGAAAACCACTAGACTATTCAGGTATGACCTAAATCAAATCCCTTACGATTATACAGTGGAAGCGACAAATAAACTCAAGAGATTATATCTGATAGACAGAGTGCCTGAAGAACTATGGATGGATGTTCATGACCCTTTACAGAAGGTGGGGATCAAGACCATCCCCAAGGAAAATAAACACAAAAAGGAAAAATGGTTGTCTGAGGAGCCCTTACAAATAGCTGTGAAAAGAAGAGAAGTGAAAAGCAAAGGAAAAAAGGAAAGATATGCCCATTTGAATGCAGAGTTCCAAAGAAGAGCAAAGAGAGTAAAGACATAATTTCTCAGTAATCAATGCAAAGAAATAGAGGAAAACAATAGAATGGGAAAGACTAGCAATCTCTTCAAGAGAATTAGAGATACCAAGGGAACATTTCATGCAAAGATGGGCACAAAAAAGAACAGAAATGGAATGATCTTAACAGAAGCAGAAGATATTAAGAAGAGTTGGAAAGAATACACACAAAAAAACATACAGAAAGATCTTCATGACCTAGATAACTACAATGGTGTGATCACTCACCTAGAGCCAGAAATCCTGGAATGTGAGTGGGCCTTAGGAAGCATCACTGTGGACAAAGCTAGTGCAAGTGATGAAATTCCATTTGAGCTATTTTAAATCCTGAAAGATGATGCTGTGAATGCATTGCACTCAATATGCTAGCAAATTTGGAAAACTCAGCAGTGGCCACATGACTGGAAGACGTCAGTTTTCATTCTAATCCCAAAGAAAGTTCAAACTATTGAATGATTGAGCTCATCTCACATGCTAGCAAAATAATGCTCAAAATTCTCCAACTTAGTCTTCAATAATACACGAAGGAGAACTTCCATATGTTCAAGCTGGATTTAGAAAAGACATAGGAACCAGAGATCAAATTTCCATCACCCATTGGATCATCAAAAAATGATGATCAAGAAAGTTCCTGAAAAACTTCTGCTTTATTGACTATGTCAAAGCCTTTGAGTATGTAGATCACAACAAACTGTGGGAAATTATTCATTAGGTGGGAATACCAGACCACCCTACCTGGCTCCTGAGAAATCTAAATGCAGGTCAAGAAGGAAAATAAAAACTGGACATGGAACAACAGACTGGTTCCAAATCGGGAAAAGAGTAAGTCAAGCCTGTATACTGTCACCCTGCTTATTTAAATTATATGAAAAGTACATCATGCGAAATGCCAGGTTGGATGGAGTACAAGCTGAAATCAAGATTGCCAGGATAAATATGTATAACCTCAGATATGCAGATGTCACTAGCCTTATGGCAGAAAGCTAAGAACAACTAAAGAGCCCTTGATGAAAATGAAAGAGTAAAGTGAAAAAGTTGGCTCAAAACTCAACATTCAGAAAACTAAGATCATGGCATCCAGTCCCATTACTTCACAGCAAATAGAGGGGAAAACAATAGAAACAGTGGCTAACTTTACTTTTTGGGCTCCAATTCACAGCGAATGGTGACTGTAGCCTTGAAATTAAAAGACCCTTGCTCCTTGGGTGAAAAGCTATGACCACCCTATACAACATATTAAAAACCAGAGACATTACTTTGTCAACAGTGATCTGTGTATTCAAGGCTATGGTTTTTCCAATATTCCTATATGGATGTGAGATTTGGACTATAAAGAAAGCTAAGCGCTGAAGAATTGATGCTTTTGAACTGTGGTGCTGGAGAAGACTCTTGAGAGTCCCTCGGACTGCAAGAAGATCCATCTGTTCAATCCCAAGGAGATCAGTCCTGAATATTCATTGGAAGGACTGATGCTGAACCTGAAACTGCAATACTTTGGCCACCTGATGTGAAGAAATTACTCTTTGGAAAAGGCCTTGATGCTGGGAAAGATTGAAGGCTGGAGAAGAAGGGGACAAGAGAGGATGAGATGGTTGAATGGCATCACCAACTTAATGGACATGTTTGAGTAAACTCCGGGAGTTGGTGGTGAACAGGGCAGCCTGGTGTGCTGCAGTCCATTGGGTCACAGAGAGTTGGATATGACTAAACAACTGAACTGAACTGATGGGTGGGGCCAAGAGCAAATCTTTAATCCAATTTTCTATTGATGACTGGGCCTCTGCTCCCTCCGACTTGTTTGACTTGAGGCCAAACTATGGTCAAGGTAATGAAGATATGGCATCTCCTTCAAAAGATTCTGTGTATGCACTGCTGCACTCAGTACCCCCAAGCCTGCTATAGGCCATGGCTGACCCACAGCTCCACTGAGGACTCCTGAACAGTATCAGGAATATCTGGATAGTGTCTTGTTTAGTTACTGTTCCTTTCTCTTGAGTCCTGGTATGCACAAGGTTTTGTTTGTGCTCTCCAAGAGTCTGTTTCTGCAGTCCTGTGTAAATTCTGTGGTGAAATCCCATTGGCCTCCAAAGTCAAAGCCTCTATGAGTTCTCAGTTCCTTTGCCAGAAGAGGCATATAAGTC
Organism: Ovis canadensis; assembly: GCF_042477335.2. NCBI lineage: Eukaryota > Metazoa > Chordata > Mammalia > Artiodactyla > Bovidae > Ovis > Ovis canadensis. The sequence continues at coordinate 17,165,854 of NC_091266.1, forward strand.
TTTGCCACAGAAAGTTCTTGCTTTCAGCTTCACAGAATAGTATTGTTACAGAATGCCTGATACTGTAATAACATTCACTGAATCTTTAATAGTAGCACTTTAAAAGAATTCAAGCTGTAAAAGTAATTTATTCTGCTGGCTTTTTCAGAACTATAAGGTATTCAGATATTCTCACTCTAAATACAATTTTGTGTGTTTATTTTCAGCATTTCAGTAAAGGCTTATTCAAATGTCTTTCCTCATTCCTTTACATGACACAAGTGATGGCATCATTTTATTGTCCATTTGAGTAAGTTTTGTGTGGGGTCTATAACATACAAAGATATAGACAGATTCCTTTTTAGCCTTTTTCACCTTTGCTTCAGTTTATTTGTGTTGATTCTTAATATTTAGGGAAATAGTGTTTGAAAACCACTGTCTCATAGATATTTCCTTTTTCTATTAATTTGTTTTCTTAATTACTATTTATTTTTTTCTAAACAATACATTTTTGCTTTTTGTATATGTCATTTCAAACTTACATAAAATATTAGGAATTCCCTTACAAAAGCCAAATAGGGGAATAACCTAAGTGTACTACAAAGTGTGAATGAATAAGGAAGGATGTGCTGTGTGTGTATACACACACACCCACACAGACACACATATACACACACAGTGGGATATTATTCAGCCATAATCAAGATGAAAAGCATGCCATTTATGAATAGCATTAATACATTGATAAATATTGAGGGAATTATGTTTAGTGAAGTAAGTCTGACAGAGAAAGACAAATACTATATGATCTTACTTATATATGGAATCTAAAAAGAAATACACTCAGAAACATAGAATACATTGGTGATTGCAAGGGGTGTGGGCCCAGAGATTGGAGGAAATGGGTAAAGGTTGTCAAAGGATACAAACTTCCAATAATAAGATTAACATGTTCAGGGTATCAAATGTACAGCATGATGATTATAGTGAAAAAATAATATACTTGAAATACTCGAAGTGAAGTGAAGAAGTGAGGTCACTCAGTCGTGTCTGACTCTTTGTGACCCCGTGGACTGTAGCCCATCAGGCTCTTCCATCCATGGGATTCTCCAGGCAAGAATACTGGAGTGGGTTGCTATTTCCTTCTCCAGGGGATCTTCCCAACCCAGGGATTGAACCTGCATCTCCCACATTGCAGGCACTTTAACCTCTGAGCTACCAGGGAAGCCCTAAAATACTTGAAAGTTGCTTAGATAGTAGATCTTAAAAGTTCTCACCACAGACCACAAAAAGGAAATTTAAGATGTTAGCTAACCTTATTGCAATCATTTTTGCAATATGTACATGCATTGAATCTTCACATTACATATCTTAAACTTATACAGTGTTAATATGTCAATTTTATCTCAGTCAAGCTGGGGAAGAAAGAAAATTGGCTCCAATTTTTCTCATAATCATGCCTCAGTTGCTCAATTTTGAAATATATAGTCGTTTTAGATTTGCTAACCTATGCCAACTAAAAATAGCAACTGGAATTCAATAATTTTATGCATTCATTTTGTGTTTAAACTGGGGTTATATAGTATACATATGTGGGTTAATTATGTATGTGTGTGTATATATATATATATATATATATATAATGTATATATTACTGTCTTCAAAATAACCAGTTTTTTCTTTTTCTTTTTTTTTTTTTGAGTAAAATCTATAATAACCTGTCAAATACAACTTTGTCACATTAGGTATCACCTGACTGATTAAAGCTGAAACTCCAATTCTTTGGCCACCTTATGTGAAGAGTTGACTCATTGGAAAAGACTCTGATGCTGGGAGGGATTGGGGGCAGGAGGAGAAGGGGACAACAGAGGATGAGATGGCCGGAAGGCATCATCAACTCGATGGATGTGAGTTTGGGTGAACTCCGGGAGTTGGTGATGGACAGGGAGGTCTGGCGTAATGCAATTCATGGGTTACAAAGAGTCGGACATGACTGAGCAACTGAACTGAACTGAACTGGACTGATTAAAGGTAAAACTTGGAAAAGTGATTATAAAATAATTGCAAAAAGAAGACATTCTTACACTGTCATTGAAATGGCTTGCATATTTCATGTGTGTGTAAATTCATTGACTGAAAATATAATTTTTGAGAATGCTAATATATTTAATGTTTTTAAAATGTTAAGTCTGTGGATTTTACATAATCATGCAATTAATTTAAGGCAAAAGTAAATAGCTGTATGAAAAAAAATCTATATATTTTCCACAAGGATTATATTTCTGCAAAAGCTTAGTTCTGTATTTATTTGGCTAGAATAATGTTACACATTTCAAAATAAGCAAGATTTCCCCCCACAAATGTTGACATCTTTAACATCTACATAAAGTCAGTTGTTTTTCTAAAATAGCTTTCTCCTTTTATGCTTCTTTCTCTTCATCCTTGGGCTTCAATTGGCAGCAAAAATTGTTTGAATTATTATGTGAGGTTAAACTCAATTTATGAAAACTAGTGGGAGCCCTCCTCCATTTTACAGATGAGAGGTATTTGGGGCTCAAATAGATTCAGTAATTCATATGTCCATGTCTCACAAACAGTAAGGACCAGAATTATCTTTCTTTCAAAAAATCTAGTTTATATGCCATCAAATTTAACCTTTTAAAGTACATTTCAGGGGTATGCAGTATGTTTATAAAGATGTGCAAGCATCACCACTTCCTAATTTGAAAACATTTTCAGTATCATGCATCGAACCTGGACTGACGATGCTTGGGATTGGTGCACTGAGATGACCCAGAGGGATGGTGTGGGGAGGGAGGAGGGAGAGGGGTTCAGGATGGGGAACACGTGTATACCTGTGGCAGATTCATGTTGTTGTATGGCAAAACCAATACAATATTGTAAAGTAATTAACCTCTAATTAGAATAAATTTATATTAAACAAAAAGGAAGAAGATATTCATTCCTGGCAGCATGCTAAGAGAAGCAAGACACATCTGGAAAAGGAGATCAACTTTTTTGGTGATTAATCTGTCCATTCATACTTTAATGATTCTAATTAACTCTTTGCACAAAAATTAAGGTATTGGTCCATATGAACTGTGGTTCTCTTATCCAAATGTAGAGAAAATTTTCTGGGTTGATAAGTTGATGTCAATGAAAGCCAGCTGAAAACAATCCTTTCTGTCACTCTTTACAACAGGGCTGCCATAGCTACAACGATTCTGTAGGCACTTTATAGATGACTTGTGGCTTTCGCAAGAAGTCTTATTTTCACACTTCAAATAGCAAGTCTGGAGATTTAGAGAAAGTTCCACAGAGGCATCATCAGTCACTGTGTGCTTGACAGTCTTCAGATGGAAATTCCTGAATAGAAAACAGGTATCTGTCATGCAGTATTTCATCCTACATTCTCAATAACTTGCAATTTTCATGGTTGGTTATATAAGTGGCATGCTGAGCTTAGGCTAATGTGTTTTCCATCCCAAATGGCATAGCTGTTTTTTTTTTTTTCTTCCTCTTCCTGCATTAAGCACTGAGCAGGTGGTGTTTTCTAATCATTTATGTTCATCCCGTCTGCCATCACGAGCAAGAGAAACCATAGATGTGCTCAGCACTCTTGTAGTTAAATGGTGATGAATACAACAGTGAGAGTCTGCTTTGACCACAGAAACATCTAATTTGAAAACCATGGCAACAGAAGTGTGAGGTGGGGCTGGGCCCAGTTGTCTGTCATCCAAAAATAATTCAGCATTATCTAGCAGCCATTTGTCTTGGCTCAGGTTATTGTTGAGAAATGATGAATTGGAGCATTAAATCAGTAGAAGTGGCAGAGCATTTTGTTTAATTAAGAGAACAAAGTTCATCAGTGCTAATTTATAAATACTTAATTGTTTTAACATTCACTAGGAAAGTGCAAAGAATGATGATAATACTTTCATAGTGTCTTCATTTGTAGTCAGAGCTTTATGCATAAACAAAGATAATGGCTTTTTCGTCCAATCATATCAGCTAAAAGTTGCTTTTTCATTCCCTCATTTACATTTCAAAGAAAATTTTGAAACAGGACACTTAATGAAAAGGATATGGAATACCATATCTTGTGAGCCTTTTAAAAATGTAATTATAGAGAATATAAATTCACATCAGCTTGAATTTAGACTCCTAACTGTAGGCTGATGTCAATGTACAAAGAGAAATGTGAGTGAAAATCACTCTGGATGAAGTCAAGCTGGAAAATACGTTCATAAAAATGCAAAAAAGATGATCACCTTTCTGCTATTTTTCTGTTTTCTTTATTACACGTTGCAGTACTAACTGTGCCATTTGAATTTGTCTTGTTCCTTCTTAATGGGAGCAACATATACACCCCAAAATGTGCCCCTTTAGCATATTGGTTATTTTGAGCTACTTAATTTTAAGAAAAACAGCAACAAGTGAACGTCTGAAAAGTAGGTAGAATTTTTTTTTTGAGAGATATTTATATGTATCAGGGAAACCATTTATAAAGTTGTCTCCTCTGTATTAAGAAGGGTCACTCTCAATCGCTGCAAACTCTTATCAATAGAGAAAAGAAACACCTAAATCTGAAAAACAACCTTACTCTTGTTTAATATGGTTTTCCTGGTAACCGTTAAAAACTTACTTCCACCCACCAACATCTTTTTGCCTTTAGCTAAAGATAGTACTTAAGGTGCTGGCCTGGTCCTCTTTGGAGAGTTATTCAGTTTTTCTGAGTATTTTCCATGTATTCACAGGGTATATATGTAATTAAATTTATATTTTTTCTCCTGTTAATCTATCTCTTATTCTTGGGGAGAGTTCTCAGTCAAGACACTAGAAAGCTAGAGGAAAATGTTTCTCCTACCTTATGCTATAAATAAAGACTTTGCTGAAGGGGAACTATTTTAAGTAAGACCATCTAAGAGACCGTCAGATCCATGGATGCTAAAGACAGCCTAATCCAAATCAGAGTTCAGCTATAGGCCAGGGAAGAGGTGATTATATAAACTGTAGAAGTAGTATGGAAACAAGGGAATGCCAAAGTCCAAGAATGGGAAGGTGAATGGGAAAATATGAGAGCATGTGATACAGAAGGGCCCAGGTAAAGAACTGTAAGCAACCAAATGTCGATGGCATTGTTTAAAGCAAGTTCTAAAAGAATAAAGGAAGTAGAAGGAATTGGGACCAGTGAATTTTTGTATTAGGGTTCATTTATTCATTCTTTGATTATTAATTCGCTCTATAAAAGATGTTTTTTTGATGTTTCAAAGTCCTAAATTTACATATGCTATTTGTAACTCTATGGATGACTACTATTAAAGTTAAAATAATTTCTGCTAAACAGAAGGCCTTTAAATTAATATCTTCCTCTGTTTTTTCCTATACTTAGCAGGAATCCACAGTTACACTTTTCTGAAGGCTATGGAGTCAGTCTTATCTACATAATCATATATTTCCATTTTCTTATATGAATGTTTTTTATTGGTAGAATACCTTATGCTGACAACCAAAGGACAGAAAATGAACAAGTTAAGAGTGAATGTATCTTACATCTCTTATATAAACTGTCAGTTTAATATTTTCGATGAAAGGTCAGGCTATGAATCATGGTTTTTAAGAACTTGATCTCAAAGCTGAGCCACTTAAAAGCTAATTACATTAAACAAGTCAGTAATCAAGTTTTTCACTTCCAAAAATGGACTAATGCTACATGCTTCGTAGAACATTTATTGAGCACAAGACCACAGTCTTTAACTTATGGAATTTAAAGACTCTATGATGGGCTTCCCTTGTGCCTCAGCCGGTAAAGAATCCATCTGCAATGCAGGAGACTGGGGTTCAACCCTTGGTTGGAAAGATGCCCTGGAGAAGGGAAAGGCTACCCACTCCAGTATTCTTGCCTGGAGAATTCCATGGACTGTAGAGTTCATAGGGTAGCAAAGAGTCGGACATGACTGAGCAACTTTCACTCACTCACTCATGAAGGAATCAAAAACATGTATGTAAGTGTAACTTAGGAAATTTTCCTTCTAAATGCATCTCATCTTTGAGAAATATTTCCTCACCTTTGTGAAAAGACTGTGTTCTTTCTGTTTTAACTAGTACTTGATCATTACATTAGCACTTATTTTCACTCATCTACCTTTCTTCTAGACTATAACCTCCTCAAAGGATATATCATTTCTTTTTGTTTCTTGATACCCAGCAAAACATTTGACAGATATTAATAGTAGATCATCAAAAAACTTGTGCTGCTAAATATTATATATATGTGTGTGTGTGTATGTGTATATAATATATGCTGTTGAATACAATATGTATAATAATCAACATGAAGACACAGAATCTACACGGTCACAACATGTGAAAGAATGTCAAAGCTCCCAAAATTTTGAATGTAATATGTCCAATTATTTTCAGCGTTTACCTTTATTGAAGGAAGTGGGTAAGTAAAACTCTCTAATATGGTTATAATTTCATATTCATTAAATCAACATGGTAAAGCTGATGACCTTACCTCAGAACATACTTTTTGAGTTATAATTAACTTATTTTCCAAAGCTGAACTAATAGATAAAATAGAGTTTTCTATTTGAGAATGCAAGTACTTTATACTTTAGTGTTTTCAATAACACTTTCGATGCAACACTGACCATATTAAAGGTAAGTCTGAGATTAGGCACACAACAGTGTTAACAATGAGAATGAGATATTAGGGGAATTAGGTATCAACTGAAAGCCATTCAGGCTTAATCAATGGGACAATTTATACAAGAGAATCTTCCTGAAATGCAAATGATGTTTTCTAGCAACCTGAAGGACATGTGAGACCCAATATAAGCAGTTAACTAAACTATGCTTAATGTAATTTCTGACAGAATGTGCGTTTAGTTGTAGAGTATAAATTAATGAGAGATAGAGAAAAGAGATCTAAAAATGTCAGAGTTCAGCTCAGAAAGCAAAGTTCTGAGCTGAACTCTAGACCTTAACCCACCAGATTTTTAGGACAAATGGCCTCATTGTGGTTTCTAATCTTAACTTTAAAATCATATATATAATATTTCTATGTACTTTTCAAAGTTCAGTGATTTATTAGCCCTGATAGTAGGGGGGAAACCATTAGAGATTTAATGAAAAATATAACATTTTCAAAAGGCAACTGAGATATCAATAAATAAAATCTAAGCATTATGGATAGCATTTTTATACGTGCAATGCTAGATTACTGTAGATGAGAAATCAGTAACTTTCCACCATATATTTATATCCACTTTTCATTTGTAAGAGATGCTTAAGAGAATAATGTGAAATAAATGTCTCTTACTTCAGTGACATAATTTTGTTGAAGAAACCAAACATTGTAACTAAACACATTCAAATGTTGAAAGAAACTGGGCTAGAGGGAGGTAATTAAGAAAGAATTTCTTGAAAAGGATAAAAATTTAAAGTCTAGTAAGAACATAGCACAGTTTAGTAGAGAAAAGAAGGCATTTGAAAATAAAGTCAAATTGTTAAGACAAGGAACACAACAAATCAGTTTTGTTAGGAGGTTGATGAGTTTTGCTTGCTTTCATGAGCACTTGAAGGATTAAGGTAAAGTGATTATTAGGGAATGTAGCTCCTGAAAAGGGTTGGATAAAACTCTTCGCCCTTTGTTTTTACATAGTTGATTAAAATATAAAAGGACATTTCCTGAGGCAATAGTGTTAATAGCTAACTTTTATTGAATGCATACTATATACTTAATGTGTTTATTTCGTTTAATCCTCACAACAACCATGTAAAGCTGATGTTGTTATCTTCTTTTGTGTAAAAGGAAATAAAGGCTAGAGTTGTTGAATAATTTGTTCACATTACAAAGGTGAGAATTCAAAGCATAACAGTCTGGATCCAGAATACATTCTCATGTCTGTTAAGTCATTCTGCCTCTCAAGAGAGTTATACTAGAAGTCTGCTGATGCTGCTAAGTCGCTTCAGTCGTGTCCGACTCTGTGCGAAGCCAGAGATGGCAGCCCACCAGGCTCCACCGTCCCTGGGATTCTCCAAGCAAGAACACTGGAGTGGGTTGCCATTTCCTTCTCCAATGCAGGAAAGTGAAAAGTGAAAGTGAAGTCGCTCAGTCGGGTCCGACTCTTAGCGACCCCATGGACTGCAGCCTACCAGGCTCCTCCACCCATGGGATTTACCAGGCAAGAGTCCTGGAGTGGGGTACCATTGCCTTGCTTTAAAAAGGAATAGATCATATTCCAATAAAGTAAAACCAACTTAAAGCTAAAAACAAAATCAATTTCAATAAAAGCCTTTTCCATCAGCAGATGAATGGATAAGAAAGCTGTGGTACATATACACAATGGAGTATTACTCAGCCATTGAAAAGAATACATTTTAATCAGTTCTAATGAGATGGATGAAACTGGAGCCGATTATACAGAGTGAAGTAAGCCAGAAAGAAAAACACCAATGCAGCATACTAACACATATATATGGAATTTAGAAAGATGGCAATGATGAACATACAAGACAGCAAAAGAGACACAGATGTGTAGAGCGGACTTTTGGACTCAGAGGGAGAGGGAGAGGGTGGGATGATTTGAGAGAATGGCATTGAAACATGTATACTATCATGTAGGAGTCGCATCACCAGTCTATGTCAGATGCAGGATACAGGATGCTTGGGGCTGGTGCACGGAGATGACCCAAAGAGATGTTATGGAGAGGGAGGTGGGAGGGCGGTTCATGTTTGGGGACGCATGTACACCCGTGGTGGATTCATGTCAATGTATGGCAAAACCAATACAGTATTGTAAAGTAAAATAAAGTAAAAATAAAAATTAAAAATTAAATAAAATAAAAGCCTTTTGCAGGAAGGAATGCTGTCTTCCCCATCTCTAAAGTTCCCAAATCACTACTGGTAAATTGCTTTGCCTCCTGGCATGATAATCGAATATCTATTTATATTCAGAGCCAATGAATTGAAAATAAACCTTAATTTAGTTCAAATGAGACAAAAAGTAGAGTACATATGTCAGTTGAAAATTTCTTCCAAGTAGTATCTGTGCTCTCCCAATACTCAGATATATATAACTTAAATGCAAAAATGGTGAGAAACTATAACCTGTAAAAAGATACTTCTTTAGAAGAAAACCTCTATTTTATTTCTTGGACTTCCCTGGTGGCTCAGTGGATAAATCATCTGCCTGCAACGCGGAAGACCTGGGTTCAATCCCTGGATCGGGAAGATCCCCTGGAGAGGGAAATGGCAACCCACTCCAGTACTCTTGCCTGGAAAACGCCACGGATGAAGGAGCCTGGTAGGCTACTGTCAGTGGAATCGCAAGGAGTCATACATGACAGAGCAACTTCACTTTCACCATTGAATATGCTGTTATGTATTGGTTTGCTATATATGTTCCCTCTGCATCCACTTTCTGGAGTTTTTAAATCATAAATAGATGTTTAATTTTATCAAAAGCTTTCTATGCATTTATTGAGATGATTATATGCTTTTCATTTTTCAATTTGTTAATGTGGTATATCACACTGATTGATTTGCTGATATTGAAAAAAATCTTTGCATCCCTGGGGTAAATTCCACTTAATGATGGTGTATGATCCTTTTAATATAGTGTTGGATTCAGTTTTCTAGTATTTTGATCTCTTATGGTCTTTTGTATTTATGTGATGTTGGTTGTGTTTTCTTCTTTTTCATTGTTTATTTTATTGACTTCAGTGCTTTCTCTTTTATTTTTTTTCCTGGAATTTCCACTAATGGTTTATCACTTTTGTTTATCTTTTCAAAGAACCATCTTTTAGGTTGATTGATCTTTTCTTCATCTCTATTCATTTATTTCTCCTCTGATCTTTATGAGTTCTTTTCTCCTATCAACAGAGAATTTGGCACATAATAAATATGATCCTTTCAGCTTTAGCACATTTCTTTCTCTTTCCTTGCACAGAACATTTCATTCAAAAGTGATACTGGAGGATGGGAAATGCCAGTCCATTTTGACATTTTTCCAGGAACCGCTCCTTTCTTCTAATCAGTAAGCCCTGACCCTTGAGTATTGTTCATATAATAATGCTCTTTTATATTACAGAAATTTCTTCCTGAAAAGTTTGGGACTTATTATTTTTCCATTCAAAATGGCTTACAGTAGGCTTATTACTATGTAATAAGCAATAATATGTAATCAGTTATGACTTTTATAATAAGTATTACTATGTAATAATAAGTATTATTATGTAATAAGTATTACTATGTAATAAGTAATTACATGTAATTACTTATGTAATGAGTAATAATGGCTTATTACTATGCATTTCAACCTTTAGAAAAGAGTTTAAATTCTTTTTCATGAAATTATGGGTCCCAGGTGAATCACAGTCTGTGATTGTATATCTATTGATATTCCAATAATGTATAATAATTAATAAGGCTATTTTCTGATTAGAGTATAAGGAAGTTTTTTGCAATATAACCTAATGACAAATGTCACATTTGCAAAGTAAGTGCCCCACACAGATAAGCATTTATAAAATTGTATTCAATATATTCCAAGGCTGACATTTGATTGGCTAATACAATTCATGCCTGCATTTATAGGTGAATTGTTTTATAAAATGAAGATTCACGTTCTGTGAGACTTAAATGGCAACAGGACAGTATAAGTCAAACGTTTAAAGTATAGAAGGTACTTACCAACTATGTAATTGTTGGTATGAAGGAATATTTTGAACATTATCTGATCAAGATAAGAAGAAACTGATAAGTTCAAACTACTAGGAAATAAATGAAGGAAGTCTTATGATTTATAATCAGAGAGACTGATCCATTAGGCTTTATGAAGAGGGCCATCTGAGTAATAGAAAAATAGGTTCAGAACAGGTCATTGGTGTGTTCTGATTTCAAGGAAATTAGGATACATAATTGCGAAACATTTATTTGAAAACAAACACTTACAAATCGTTTCCTTTCAAAAACTTTTCCCCAAAAATGCTTAGACATACTTTCTGGGAATAAAAACAAAAGATTGGTTTTGAACAACTATCTTTTTCTGGGAAAATATTTTTTCTGAAGTATTTTAGCCTAATCTAAAACTACATAAAGCTATCTAAGGTACTGAAGAAAGTTATGTGTTAAAACCTTTTAAAGAATAGTATATAAAATGACAGAAGTTGCATAGAACATTTCATGAAGGTTTATAAAATGTAACAGTCCACAAACATTTCATTTGTATGTTTGAACAGTGGGCTTAATGTTATCAGCAATATCTCAAATCCATGAAGAAATCCCTGAATCCTACATACGGAACCACTGAAACATTCTTTAGAATGTTTCAATAATTTTTTTAATAATCAAAAAAGCATAGGTATGGCTTATATTTATTTATCATAAAAGTAAAACTAATAGGAAAAACTCACTGAATGCTAAATCCATAAGTAGTCTCCCCCCACCCCCCAAATAGTCTTATAAAGTAGGGCAGTCGGGAGAAGAAATCACGACAGTTGCGTAATAGCCCAAATGTGTAGTTAATGTCATGAACTCTGGACCGAGACAGCTGCTAATAATTCATAGTAGTTTGTAGGAAATTTTCCAAACTTCTAGAAACCTCAGTTCCCTTATTTGAGATAAGTAAGAATAATAATAGTTTCTAATTTACAATGTCATTGCAATGGTTAACTGAGCTTTAGGACTTAGCACAGTGCCTGATAAGTGCATAAGATTATAACAGAGTACTGCCTAATACTTAGAGCATCTCATTTAAAATCCACAGCAACTGTGTTAAAAAAAAAAAAAAAAAGAAACTCTTATTTAGAATATATTTCTGGACTTTTCTGGTGACTCAGTGGTAAAGTATACACCTGCCAGTGCAGGAGACATGAGTTCAGTTGCTGGTCTGGGAAGATCCTACATGACACTGAGCAACTAAGTACATGTACCACAACTACTAAGTCTGTGCTCTAGAGCCCAGGAGCCACAATTGCTGAGTCCATGTGCCGCAACTACTGGAGCCTGAGTGCTCAAGAGCTTGTGCTTGGCAACAAGAGAAGCCGCTACAATGAGAAGCCAGTGCACCGCAACTAGAGTAGCCCTCACTCTCTGCAACTAAAGAAAAGCCTGCGCAGAAACAAAGACCAAACACAGTCGTAAATAAGTAATAGAATATATTTCCTAGTGAAGAAAATATGTTTTCCCAACGGAACTATAGAAGCACTTTTCAAAAAATTGAAGTATAGTTTATGTATAATACTATATGTTACTGGTACAATATAGTAAGTGATTCACAATTTTTAAGGTTATACTCCATTTATAATTATAAAATATTGGCCATATTCCCTGTGTTTTACCGTATATCCCTGTACAAGTATTATACATAATAGTTCGAACCTCTTAATCTCCTATACATATATTATCATCCTTTCCCTCTTTCCTCTTCTCACTTGTAATCACTAGTTTGTTATCTAGATCCAAGTCTGCTTTTTGTTTTATTACCTAAGTAGTAACATTATATATATATATATATATATATATATATATATTTTCACATATGAGTGATATTATACAGTATTTATCTTTCTCTGACTTATTTTATTTAACATAATATCCTTTAAGCCCATCCATGTAGCTTTAAATGGCATTATTTTATTCTTTTTAATACTTAGTATTCTATCATCTACCTATATACATATATTTATACACACACACACCCCCCACATCTTTTCATCCATTCATATGTTGATGGACACTTAGGTTGCTTTCATACTTTGATAGTTATAAATAATAAAACTATGAACATTGGGGTGCATTTATCTTTTAATATTACTGTTTTGGATATTTTGGATGTATACTTAGGAGTGAAATTGCTGAGTCATAAGGTAGTTCTATTTTTAGTGTTTTGAGAAACTTCCCTACTGTTTTTCACAGTGGCTGCACCTATTTATATTCCCACCAACAGTGTCAGAAGGTCCCCTCTTCTCCAAATCCTTGCCAAAATTTGTTGTGGTCTTTTGATGATAGCCATTCTGATACGTGTGAGGTGATAATCTCATTGTGGTTCTGGTTTTCACTTCCCTGATGACTAGTGGTGTTGAGCATCTTTTCATGCACCTGTTGGCCATCTACATTTAGTCTTTGGAAAATGTCTATTCAGGCCTTCTGCCCATTTTTAGATTGAGCTGTTTTTATGATGTTAAGTTTTATGAGATGTTTATGTATGTTGGACAGTAACCCTGTGTTAGTCATATCAGTTGCAAATATTTTCTCCCATTCAGTAGTTATCTTTAATTAATGATTTTCTTTGCTGTGTTAAAGCTTTTAAGTTTAAGTTCACTTTGTAGGCTCAACAGGAGACTCTGTTCCACATGTTTGCAATATTTTTTCTGGTACTGTCAGGCCACTCTGAATATGTAATTCTTTTAACAAAGGCAAAGTATAAGAAGGAAAGCACAATGATATAAGAATTTTCCAAGTTTATAAATACATCAGGCCTACTAACATTATATTGGCTTAAGCATATTCCGTGGCTAAACCCAAAGTTAAGGGGCAGAGACTACTCTGTACATGGAGTGTTGGGAGGCAGGAACGAGGGAAGGGATGGATATTTCTAAGTAATAATTAAATCCGCACAGTTGTATTTTGAATCTTCATCATCTTCTTGAAAGGAATTGCCCTCCCATGAATTCTAATGGATATCTGAGTTATTTAAGCACTATGTTGATATAGTAACAATACTTCTCCTTGTATTAAGAGAGACTCTAGTGTAACTTAGATTCCTATGGCAGTTCTTTATAGAGTTATGTAATCGCTGAGAGGGCTTCCCTGGTGGCTCAGAGATTAAAGTGTCTGCCTCCAATGCGGGAGACCTGCGTTCGATGCCTGGATTGGGAAGATCAAATGAAGAAGGAAATGGCAACCCACTCCAGTATTCTTGCCTGGAGAATCCCATGGATGGAGGAGCCTGGTGGGCTACAGTCCATGGGATTGCAAAGAGTCAGACATGACTGACTTAACTTTCACTTTCTAACTTTCAATCACTGAGAGATATCAGGAAATGTTAATCTCTGTTACCTAAAAGGGATTATGCTAAAGGAGGTTATAGAGTCTTTTCAGATCCTACTGAATAACAGATTTTTAAAGAGGTTGTCTCACTTAATCTTCATAACCATGTGGTCATTAGGTGAAGAAAGTGAGATTCACTCATAGTTTCACAGTTTACTTGACATGATCAGAGCTGAAATTCAGGAAATACTCTTCTATGTGTAATATTCTTTCCCTTGTACCATTCCACTGCACCATAAAGAACAATATGCCTTACTCTTACTCAGTATGCCTTACTCTTTACTCTATATAAAGAGTATATTTTTTTATATAGCCTCAAATTTTATTCATCATAACTCTTTCAGCTTTGCTCATACTTTTGGAAAAGGGAGTATGGCAGATTTACAATGTATTCATTTAGTGAATGAGTATTTGTTGAAACTCTATTATGTGACAGGTATTGTTCTACTTGTTGAGGCTTTGGCAGTAAACAACAACAACAAAAAAGTCCTCTTCATCAAGGGCATCACAAGGCAGAGTGCATTCAAATAAATGAATTAAAAAGTTCTATATTTATTTATTCCATATATGTTAGGAAAATTAATATAAGTTGTCCTGTTCAGGCTTTAGATGCAACAATAGGCCTTTAATTTAACAGAGACCCTGAAAGGAATTACATGAGGAGCTGCTGACCAGCAGAAATGGCAAACATATTAACAGGTCTTGGGGGGCAACAGATAAGGATGGGAGTAAGTCACAAAATTCCCTGGGCCTTGGAAATCTGTCGTTTCTGGGGATCAGCGGACATTCTGAGACTTAACTAATAGCTGCTGCTGCTGCTGCTGCTGTCTCATCAGTCGTATCCAATTCTGTGCGACCCCATAGATGGTAGCCCACCAGGCTCCCCCATCCCTGGGATTCTCCAGGCAAGAATACTGGAGTGGGTTGCCATTTCCTTTTCCAATGCATGAAAGTGAAAATTGAAAGTGAATTTTCTCAGTTGTGTCCGACTCTTAGTGACCCTGATGGACTGCAGCTTACCAGGCTTCTCCGTCCATGGGATTTTCCAGGCAAGAGTACTGGAGTGGGGTGCCATTGCCTTCTCCTAACTACTAGAGATGTAAGCATTTAACATAATAGTCAGAGGTGCATCTTTGCATGTAAGCTGATGGCTATTCTCTTACAGCTTGGTGATAAATGAAGGACTCCTTTGGATGGCAGTCTGATGCTTCAACCTTGGAGTGGATACTGTCCAGGACCTCTCATTGAAGGACTCTCCCAGTGTTGCTTGAATTTGGATATGTTTCCCCAATTTGGTGATATATATTTCTTATAGCAATGTATATATGTATACATAATTGCATCTTACTATATTACCTGTCCTCATACTGTAACATACTACTACTATAATAAACTTTCTTATTCCTCTTCCACTTAAGGGTAGAGCAGATATTTTGCCAGTGAATCCTCTGAACCCAAAACCAAGAGTAAATCTTTTAGCAGACCATAAATCTTTCACCTGAACAGTATACTATACATTATATAAACACATAGTTTTCTAATGTGTGTTTGAAAGAGACAGATACAGGGACAGAGTAAAACACTATGTAAGAACATAAAGGGTCTAGAGTCGCAAGAGTGCTACTTTAGATAGGAGAAACATTTCCTGAAATATGGCCCAAGATATGACAACTGAGTATAAACCTGAATGGTATCAAGAAAACGTCTCTAGGGGAAGGGCTTTCTAGGGAGATGAAATAGGAAGTGAGAAGAGGGTTGAGGTAGGAAATAGCTTCCCTTGTTTGAGCAGGTGTTCTCAAATTGGGGTCCTTGAACTAGCAACATCACCATCATCAATGAACCTGTTAGGTAAATTTTTGTTCTCTACCTCAAACTACTAACGCAGAAGCTCTGAAATTGAGCACTGCAATCTGCGGCCTAGATGATCATAATGTGACTTCATGTTTGAGGTGTATTCTGTTTGAAGAAAACAGGAGGCAAGTGTGCTGAAGCACAACAGGTGAATAGGAAAGTTTTAAGAAATTAAGTCTAGGCTAAATAATGGACGACTTTGCAAGGCTCTTATAAGGGCTTTGGATCTTAGAAATTACATTCTCAGTCATAGTACAATAGTATATCCTTTCTATTGAGTTGGCAAAAAATTTTGTTCAGATTTTCCCGTAGGATGCTATGGAAAAACCTGAACTTTACATCCAGTCCAATATAAAGATAATATAGTCATATTCCTAAATGGCAACATGTATGTATGAATAACTAAACAAAAATTGGTAATGTAACATTGCAAATTATACAAATAGTCATAGTTATAAATTACACCTGCTGAATTTATAAGTACTGCTGACAACAATTCTATATAAACGGTTTAGTTGTAAGGAAAATATTAGTTCTATTCCCTGATGTGACATAAAAATGAGTTAAAATGTAATAGAAAAACTGATATTGTGGATACAAACAAACTGACCATGGATAAATATTTGTGCATATCTGGCAAAGGATTTGTGTGATTTAATAAACACATTAATCAGATTTAATAAGCACATGAGTCCTGGGGATCTTAGTTTACAACCAACAAGTTTAATTGGAATTTACATAAATTATCCATTGTCAGGACAACCCTATCCTTATATGGTTGCACCTGCGGGCTGCCTTCAGCAGCAACTAATATTTTCATTACTAAGTCAAAGTTAGTACTCTACAATTCTATAATGCAAGTTTATTTCCTAAAGTATGCTATCAGTATCTCCCAACAAAGACAGTAAAGAACACTGAAGCCATGCTGACAGTGTGAGTGGGAAATGACTCATGCAAGTTTCATCACAGTAAAATGATTAAAGGTTTTGTTGGGTTTTGAGCCAAATGATAGAAATTAATAAAAATGTAACATAGCAGCTGTTTCAAATCATGTCTCAAATTCCAGCCTTTGTACTTCTTCATTTTATATAAAGGACTTGAGCATCTGTGGATTTTGGTATGGGGAGTAGGGGACCTTGGAGCCAACTCATAGTTACAGAGAGAAAATGATTTTGGAATATCCATCACCTCATCTCTCTAGTAAGAAGGTAATACTAATTTAACTGCTATACCAAGACTAAGTAAAGCCCCTTTAAATGATAACTAAAAACAAAAGTGCTTCTTCCAATAAATGGAACCAGGTTTCATGCACAGAATGGTAATTAAATATGACTTTTTCATTTGTATAGGAAGATATTACATTCTGTATCAGCCTTATATTAAACATGTTCCTTAGGAAACAATCTGAATTTTATTTTCAAAATAGCTTGTAATACATTAATATAACAATTTTATTGTACAAATGGGGGATTCCCTGATAGCTCAGTTGGTAAAGAATCTGCCTGCAATGCAGGAGACCCTGGTTCAATTCCTGGGTCTGGAAGATCTATGGAGAAGGGATAGGCTACCCACAACAGTATTCTTGGGATTCCTTTGTGGCTCAGCTAGTAAAGAATCTGCCTGCTTTAAGGGAGACCTAGGTTCATTCCCTGAGTTGGGAAGATCCCCTGTAGAAGAGAAAGGCTACCCACTCCAGTTTTATGGCCAGGAGGACTCCATGGACTGCATAGTCCTTGGGGTTGCAAAGAGTTGAATACCACTGAGTGACTTTCATGTTACTTCATTGTGCAAATGCATCACTTAAAAGGGGACCCTCAGTCAGCCCAAATTTCCTTCCAAGGGAGAGAGAAATGAAAACAGAAGTAAAATACATATAGCCACAAAGTAATAGTTACAGTGAAAAAAATAGCAAAAACTGAGTAAAGAAAGAAGAAATACTAAGTGAGACCAAGGAAATCTTAAATAAATATGAATAATTAATGGTTCTAAATAATATACATTTTAATTGCAAGGAAAAGCCCTCTCCATTGGCTTCCTATTGTGAAAATTTCCAATTCCAGGTAATGTTCTGGCACTTATTTCCACGTAGGTCTTACCAGTGTTGAGTAGATACACTTTAGTCAGCCTTCAGGTTCTAGTACTTTCTGATGACTCACTATGGGGCACCTGTAGAAACTTCCTAGCACTGATATATAGGAGATCTGGAAATTTGTTCTAGAGAACTGATGTCCAATGGAGAAGTTCTTAGTCAATAAAGATAAGAAACTCACTTTAAAGGTAAAATAGATGAAAAGTAAATGTATGGGGGAAATATACCATTCTAATACTAATCTGAAGAAAGCAGGAGGTGTTCGGGAAGTACACTTCACAGAATGGAGGATACAGCTGGTCTTGTATTTTATCACCCAGGCTACTTTGACACTTGGAGAAAATTATGAAATCTTCAGGCTGGGCCCCAAACCCCATTGTCAAACTTGGTAAAGGAGGACTTCAAGGTCTATAACAACTGAGAAGGCAAATAGGGATAAAGAAAAAACACAGCTTTTGGCTACTCTGATTCAACCACCACCTCGAGGGGACCCTGGAGGGCAGAGGAGGCTGGACAAAACAAGAAATCACCTGGGTGTGAACCAGCGTGACTTTTGTCAGAAAAGAGGACACTGGAAGGGGGAATGTCCTGAATGCCCTCCTGTGGGATATCCATGGGGTGACCCCAACAGGCCCCTGTTCCTTGCAAATCTCTTGGATAAGAGACTCCTGCACAGTGACCAATGGGGTGCCAGATCCCAATCTGCCCCTCCTCATTACTCCAGCAGGGCCTCAGGTCATCCTTGATGTGGAGGGAAGAGAACTGAATTTCTTGCAGACACTGGAGCCACCTGCTTTGTTCTGAATTCGCCAGGTGGCTCTCTCTCCAATTGTAACTATAATGTGACAAGTTGATGGACAGCCAAAGGTGGGGCGATTTGCATCTCTCTTACTCATGGAATCTAGTCTATTATTACTCACTCTTTTTTTGTATATACCAGAATGCCCTGCCCCCCTCATCAGGAGAGATTTGCTAAATAAGTTAGGAGCTAGTACAATCTTAGACAGGATGAGTAGAAGGATATAAAGAATCCAAACAGAGAATGCACCCATTAGTAGTCCCAGATCACTTGTTGGACAACAAAATATTCCCCCAAGACCTTCCCTCCCAAATTAGAGTAGATCCTGAAATTTGAGATACCTTGGTACCAGGAAGGACAAAATGTCTTCCCCCAGTAAAAATAAAGCCTGGGGGGAATACCCCTGGAAGATATCATATCTTTTATACCCTGAGGTCCTGAGGAAAATCCAAACTCTCCTCAGCAAATTCCTAAAGCACAGATTCATTAGGCCCTGCTAATCCTCTTGCAACCCCTAATCGTCCCTGTTCAGAAGACTATTGGGGAGTATGGTTTGTGTAACACTTATGAGCAGTAAATGAAGCAGTCATCTCCAATTACCCATGAGTGCCAAACCCTGGCACACTGCTCATCCAAGTGCCAGGGAATATCCAGTATTTCTCTGTTTGGGACCTCACCTCAAAGATGCATTTTTCTGTATTCCTATACATCCATTCTCCATACCGTTCAAAATACTGTTAGGGTCCTAAATTTCTGGCAAAAAGGGAATATAAAGTCTCTTCAAGGCTCAGATATCGAAGCAATGGGTTCAATATTTACAATTTGTTTTGGACCCCAGGAGCATGAGCCCTGGCCATAGATCAAACAGTAGTTAGTGCATTACCATCTCCAGCCACAAAGAGGGAACTACAAGGCTTTCTTAAAATGGCTGAATTCTGTTGTATCAGGATTCCAAATCATCACCTTATAGCTAAGCCTTATATGAGGCCCTAAAGCGAGGAGAAAGGGAGCCCCTTCAACAGAATAAGGATCACTGGCAGGCCTTTGAGACTCTAAAGACTGAGTAGAGAACCAGCAATGGGTCCTCCAAATTTGGACAAGCCCTTTACTCCATGTGTTCACAAGAGGTCAGTGATAGCACTAAAAGTCTTGACCCTAAAGCTGGAACCATTCAGAGACCAGTGGCTTACTTTACTAAACTAGACTTGGTGGCCCTGGGATAGCCAAACTGCCTGTGGGCAGTAACAGTCACAGCCTTGTTGGTTAATGAGACTTCCAAGGTCACCCTGGGACAACATTTATGTGTGTTAACCCTCATCAGGTATAATTGGTGCTGGAAGTCAAAGGACATCATTAGTTGACTGGAGGAAGGCTAACAAGATATCAAACCCTCCTAATAAATACCCTCAACATTATCTTAAAAGTGTGCCAAATCCTAAATCCAGTAACTCTGCTTCCAGCAGTCAAGAGTGGAATAAGAACAAACTTATTCCAGCAGGTCTGATCTTCTAGATGAGCCTCTTGATAGCCCTGAAGCTGAATCTTTACTGATGGGAGCAGTTTTATAGAAATGGAAACCCAAAAAGCAGGCAATACTTAGTTTCTAGATGAAGTCATAGATGCCAAGGCTCTGCCACCCTAGACAGCTGTCCCAAAGGCTGAACTCATTGCATTAATGAGAGCTTTGCAATTAGGGAAGGAAAATAAATTAAATATTTTTATTCACTGTAAATGTGGGTTTTCTGTGCTACATGCTCATGCTCTCATTTGGAAAGAAAGAGGAATATTAATTGCTAGAAACTCTCCCATAAAACAAAGATTTGACTCTTGCACTTTTAGAAGCAATGCAGCCTCCAAACCAGGTAGCAATACACTGTAGATGCCATCAGAGGAATAGATCTTTTGTGACCCAAGGGAACAGTAAAGTTGATCAAATTGCAAAAAAAAAAAAAAAAAAAAAGGCAACTAGATTGCAGGAACTTGAACAAGTTATAGCTCTAGTGATTGGCTCCCCTGAACTCCCCAGTGTTCCCCACAGGAACAAGAAAATGCTGAAAAATGGGGCTATGTGAAAGGAAGCACAGGCTAGTATAAAAAGAAGGAAAAGATTTTAAACCCTGAGGCTCAACAATGGCAACTCTCCAGGCGCTTACATCATGCTACCCACTTTGGGAGGGATGCATCATGGAACTTGATGCAAAAGGCTATTTCAGGGAAGGTGATTAAAAGAAGAGTAACCCAAATAATGCTCACCTGTGATTTATGTGCCCACAGACCCATCTGATTCCCTTCATTTCTCAGGTCAATTCAATGCCAACGGACATATACAAGGGAAGACAGGCAGTTAGATTTTATCCAAATGCTCCGACAGTAAGGATATACATTTCTTTTGGTGAAATGGCAATCCACTCCAGTTTTCTTGCCTGGAAAGTCCCATGGATGGAGGAGCTTGGTAGGCTAGAGTCCATGGGGTCACAAAGAGTCAGACACAACTGAGCAACATCACTTTTTTTCTTTCTTGTGTTGGTCAATATTTTCATAGGATGGGTTGAAGCCTTCTCCATCCAATCTGAAAAGGCTATGGAAGTCTGTAAGTCCAAGTGGGGCTTAGGAATTCTCACTATGAACAAAACTAATGGAGGTGAGAGAATTCCAGTTAAGCTATCTCAAATCCTAAAAAAATGATGCTGTTAAAGTGCTGCACTCAATATGCCAGCAAATCTGGAAAACTCAGCAGTGGCCACAGGACTGGAAAAGATAAGTTTTCATTCCAATTCCATAGTAAGGCAATTCCAAAGAAAGACAATGCCAAATAATGTTCAAACGACGACACAATTCCACTCATCTCACATGCTAGCAAAGAAGTGCTCAAAATTCTCCAAGCCAGGCTTCAATAGTACATGAACCATGAACTTCCAGATATACAAACTGGATTTTCAAAAGGCAGAGGAACCAGAGGACAAATTGCCAAAATCTGTTGGATCATCAGAAAAATGAGAGAATTCCAGAAAAACACCTACTTCTGCTTTATTGATTATGCCAAAGTTTTTGACTGTGTGGATCACAACAAACTGTGGAAAATTCTTAAAAAGATAGGAATAGCAGAGCATCTTACCTGCCTCCTGAAAAGTCTGTATGCAGGTCAAGAAGCAACATTAGAACAGGATATGGGGCAATGGACTGGTTAAAACTCGGAAAGGAGTACGTCAAGGCTGTATATTGTCACCCTGTTTATTTAACTTTTTTGTAGACTACGTCATGCAAAATGCTGGCTGGATGAAGCAATACTGTGACCACCTGATGCGAAGAACTGACTCATTGGAAAAGACTTTGATGCTGGGAAGGATTAAAGGTGGGAGGAGAAGGGGACAACAGACGATGAGATGGTTGGGTGGCTTCAATGACTCGATGGACATGAGTTTGAGCATGCTCTGGGAGTTGGTGGTGGACAGGGAAGCCTGGCATGCTGCAGTCCATGGGGTCACAAAGAGTTGTACATGACTGAGCAACTGAACTGACTGACTGACTGAAGTCCCTTTTAAAAGAAACTTTTTTTGGTTTGGACTTCCAAAGTCCCACCAGAGTGGTTACAGTCCCTATCTTATAGCCAAAATCATACAGGGGTTTGCAACAGACATAGGGATGGACTATAACCTATTCACCTCTTAGCACCCTCAGTCATCAGGGAAGGTAGAGAAAATGAACCATACTTTAAAGAAAACCTTAACAAAGCTCTGCCAAGAAATGGATAAACCCTGGACCACCTTGTTTCCTATTGCACTCCTCAAGTTCCATTTACCCCCCCAGACTGGGGACACAGTCCATTTGAAAGGCCTTTTCTTTCACTATTGACATTCTACTGGGTGAGGACATGAACCAGGCCCTGAGATATATCAGTAATTTAGGACAAGTTCAGAAGTCAGTCCAGGACAATGCCCACAAGTCACTACCAGCTTCCACTAAAAATACAGAGGAGGGAGCATTTCTTTCAGAAATAAACCCTAGGGACCAAGTTCTTAAAACTTGGAAATAGGAGTCTCCTTAAGACCAGCTTTTGCCAAAATGGAAGGGCCCCAATTAAGTAATTTTAACCACCTCCACTGCTATCAAACTGCAAGGAATATCTAGCAGTTGAATATCTAGTTGGGTACATTTGTCCAGACTAAAGCTTTTATCTTCAGAAACCCTGTCAGTCACAATAAAACAATACACCTGTGAGAGAGTGGAAGATCTGAGATACCTATTCAAAAGACAGGGATCATCATCAGATAAGTAAAATGATGCACTGGGTTGGCTCCTACTTGAAATTTTAATGGGACTTAGGACCTCTCATTTAATAGGCTGATATGGTTCTTGACAATTGTCTGGCCCCTGAGTACCTTCTGGCAAAACAAGGTAGAGTTTGTTTGATAACTAAAACATCCTGTTGCACTTGATCAATGCAACAGGCCATGTAAAAGTTAATATTAAGGAAATAAACACCCAGTCAGAGTAGTCTCATAATTTTGGCAGAGGCGATATAGCTTCCATTATCTGGTCAACAGTTAACGTGGAAGTCCAAAGTTAACCTGTTTCCTTCTGTTTCTAGGCCCTTTAATGGCTATTGTTCTTTTTAGCCCTTGTTTGTTTAACCTTTTGGTCAATTCTGTGTCTTTTAGGCTCCAACAGTTTGAAGCAAGGCTTCATGATGGCTCAAGGAATTCAGTCCATTCCAGTAGAGTGAACTAGGTCCTTGCAGGTCTTTGGAAGCAGTCAGTGAGAGATTTATACACTTTTAAAGCAGCATAAGGTCTTTAGCCTCTGTCCAGTAGGAATAAGTTTCAGAAGATACCTTCCAACCTTCTGTTCCTTACACTCCTTAAGAATAAGGGTGTAGAGTCTCTCAGAGGGGAATGAGACACACCTGGGACCAGGAATCTATACTGCAGTGCTGCAGTGCTTGCACTTGGACACACCTCTCCTTAAGCAAAAAACTGGAATAAATTATATAGGACTAAAAATAACTGCATCCATGTGTGGTAGTGGTGGCTTAATTGCTAAACCATGTCTGACTCTTGAGACCCCCATGGACTGTAGCCTGCCAGGTGCCTCTGTCCATGGGATCTCCAGTCAAGAATACTGGACTCGATTGTGATTTCCTTCTCTGGGGGATCTTCCCAACACAGAGATTGAACTCAAGTCTCCTGCATTGTAGGCATTATTTATTGACTGAGCTACAGGGAAACATCACGTGTAGTTAGGGCAAATTCTGGACAAAAGTACAAAGAGGCCAGAAAAATCCAACTTTAACTTCTGAACAGCCCAGAGGAAAAGCAAGTCTCTGAGCATGTCCCCCTGTACACATCACCTAGAGGATGGGTAAACCACCTAAGCCACTCCTCTGGGCTGACCCCCCTGGACACACCCCAACACTCATCCAATATAAGGAACAATCTCATCCCCCCTTGGTGAGTGCACAGCACAAGCAAGGGAACCTGTTGTTTGTTCTTGCTCCCTCCCCTCTGCTGCAGTAGGGGCCTCAATAAAGCCTTGTTTGAAAAAAAAAAAAAAAAAGGCAGGAGTAGTTGTATAAATTTCAGACAGAGCAGATTTCAAGCCAAATAAAGATTCACAGATAAAGAAGTTTACTAATAAAAGGGTCAGTTCTCTAAGAAGACCTAATTCTTATTGTGTGTGAATCTGACATTATATGTCAAACTACACAAAGCAAAAGCTGATAGAAATGCCAGAAGAAATAGATGTATCCATTATCATGAATAGAGGCTTCAGCACACTTCTCTCAGAAATTGACACACCTGGCAGGCAGAAATCATTAAGGACACAGTCCAATTCAACAATGTCATCAACTAACAGGATATAATTAACGTAGACTACTTTATCCAACAACATAATAAAATATACAAAATAATTGTGTACAAAACATGAACATGCTTCTCAAGCTCACTAGCAACATTCACCAAGATACACTACATTTTGGACCATAAAACACATCTAAACAAATTTAAAAGAATAGAAATCATACAATATTTGATCACAGATCATAAAGGAATTAAATAGAAATCAACAACAGACAACTGGAAAATCCCCAAATACATGGAGATTAAATAACATAATTCCATGTGACATATGGATCAAATAATAAGTCTTAAGAATAAATAAAATATAATTTTAAACACGTTAAAAATAGAGACAAATATCACCATTTGTGTGAGGCAGCAAATGGAATACTTATAGGAAGTTTTATAGCACTGAATGAATATATTAGAAAAGAAAAAAATATCTAAAACCAGTCATCCAAATTTCCACATTAGGAAACCAGAAAATGTAGATCAAATGAAATTCGAAGTAACCAGAAAAAAAAATAATAGAGACAAGAGTTTGTAATAACTATAAGTGAAATATAACATTTAAAAATTGAGAATCACTATTTTGTACATCTGATACTTATATAATATTGTATATCAACTATACCTCAATTTAGAAAAGAATTAGAACATAATCATGAAATTATAAACAGAAACTACATAAGAACAATGCAATCAAAAGCTGGCTCTTTGTTTTTTTTTTTTTTTAATTTTAGTTTTTTATTTTTTAAATTTTAAAATCTTTAATTCTTACATGCATTCCCAAACATATCAACAAAACTAATAAGCTTCTAACTAGGCAAGGGAAAAGAGGACATCAGTTACTAACATTAGAAATAAAATAGGGAGCATCATTACAGGTCCATAGAAATAAAAGCATTATAAAAAGAATACTATGAATACTACTTACAATTCTAAAACCCATATTTGATAACCTACCCAAAATGTGTCCTACTTTCAAAGACATAATCTGCCAGACTTACACAAGAAGAAATCAATGATCTGAATAAAATTACATTTATTGCATGAATAAATAAATAATAATCTTCCAAAATAGGCATTAGGCTGCTGCTGCTGCTAAGTCACTTCAGTCGTGTCCGACTCTGTGCGACCCCATAGACAGCAGGCCACCAGGCTCCACCGTCCCTGGGATTTTGCAGGCAAGAACACTGGAGTGGGTTGCCATTTCCTTCTCCAAGGCTAGAGGGGTTCAATGGTGAATTCTACCAAACATTTAAGGGAGAAGCTATATCAATTCTCTACAATCTCTTCCAGAGGACAGAAACAAAGTAAATACTTTCTAACTCACCCTGTTAGATCAGCATTTATCCCAGTACCAGCACCAGACAAAGATTCTACAGGAAAGCTACAGATTAATATATCTCATAAACATAGACATAGAAATCCTCAACTAAATATTTTCAATTCAAATCCAAGAAAGTATAGAAAAATTATACACCATGACCAAGTAAAATTTATCCCAGGTGTGAAAAGTTGGTTCAACACTTCAAAATTAATTACTGCAATCCATCAAATCAATAACCCTAAAAAGCAAAAAGAAAAATCATATGATCATGTCAGTACACACAGAAAAAACATCTGAAAAAATATAACGTGCATTCATAAGAATAGTCAGTAATCCAGGAATAGAGAGAGACATTACAATTTGATAGACTCTTCAAAAAACTATAGCTAACATCATTTAATAGTTAAATATTTTTTAATGATACACATGAACTTATTAACAAAACAGAAAGACTCATGGACACAGAAAACAAACTTATGGTTACCAAAGGGGAGTGTGGAGGGATAAATCAGGAGTTTGGGATTAACATGCTACTATATATATGATAGATAACCAACAAGGACCTACTGTAAGCACAGGAAAATATACACAGTATCACATATAATCCAAAAAGAGTATATTAATATGTATATATATATATATAGTATACACACACCCACAACTGAATCACATTTTCTGCACATCAGAAATATTGTAAATCAACTATACTTCAATTTTTTAAAATAATTAAAAATAGTTAACTTTTTTGCAGTTATCTTTTAGCAGATGATACATTTCTCATCTACAGAAATGATTAAAATTTTCTTTTTAAATAATTTATATAACTTTCAAAGGACACTATTAAGAAAATTGTAAGTTTAGTGATATAGGTAAGACAGTTTGAGATTAGTTTATGACAGGAAGTCCAAAGCAGCTTCAAAGAGTTCATGAGTCCCCTGAAAATTTTTAGGGAATGTGTGCTGTTGAGAATTTTTCTAGGAAGAAGTCGATAGTCTTCTTCAAGTTCTCCTAAGTCACTAGCGGTTCTTGAGCACCCAACATATAGCTAGCTTGAAGTGAAATGCACTGTAAGCAGGTGATGCATGCACCATTTCAAAAATTTAGCATGACAAAAAGAATGTAAAATAGCTCAATGATTTTTATATTCTCAATCAAAATCCCAATAAGCCATTTTATAGATGTCAGCACACCGACTTTAAAGTTTATATGAAGAGACAATTGGCCCTAAAGAGCCAACACAATATTGAGAGAGAAGAACAAAAATGGAGGACTGGTGCTACCCAACATTAAGACTTTCTATAAAGCTCTAATAGTTAAGACAATGTTGCATTGGTGAAGGGATGGATGAATAAATAGATCAATGGAGCAAAACAGCCCAGAAATACAACTCTATAAAAATAGTCAAATTATTTCTGACAAAGAAGCAAAGGCAATACAATGGAACAAAGACAGCCTTTTCAATAAATGATGCTGAAACAACTGAATGTCCACATGCAAAACAGTGACTCTAGACATGGACCTTATACCTTTTCACAAAAAATTAACTCAAAATTTATCAGAGACTTACATGTAAAATGCAAAGCCATAAAACTTCTAGAGGGTAATATAGGAGAAAAGCTAGATGACCTTGGGTATCGTGGCATGTTTTTAGATAAAATACCAAGGTTACACTCCATGAAAGAAATAATTGATAAATTTAACTTCATTAAGATTAAAAATATGTGCTGTGAAGTGTAATATCAAAAGAATTAGAAAAGAGGCCAAACATTGTGAGAAAATTTTTGCAGAAGACTCATCTTTTATCAAAAATGAATAAAGAACTCTTAAAATTAAAAAAAAAAACAATTAAAATGGACCAAAGACTTTAATGGACACCTCATTAAAGAAGATATACTGAAGGCAGATAAGCATATGGAAACATGCCCCAAATCACATGTCCCAGGCAAATTTAATGAGATACAATTCTACACCTACTAGAATGGCCAAAATCCAGAACACTAGTAACACCAAATGCTGACAAGGTTATGAAGTTCAGGAACTTTCATATGTTGGTGGGGAAAACAGTAACTTTTGAAAACTGTTCTTACAATACTAAACATATTCTTAGCATACAATATAGCAAATGCCCTCCTTGCCATTCACTCAAATGAGTTACAAGCTTATGTTCAAACAAAAACGCACTCAGGTTTATGGAAACTGTATTCATAATTGCTAAAATTAAAAAAGAAACAAACAAACAAACAAAAAAAAAGCAAGATGTCCTTGGGCAGCTAAATGCATAAATATACCATGATATACCCAGAAAATAGAATATTATTCAGCACTAAAAAGAAAGATGCTATAAAGCCATGAAAAGATATGGAGGAAACTTAAGTGCGTATTACTAATGTTAAAAAGATACATTTTATATGATTCCAACTGCACAACATTCTGGAAAAGACAAAATTATGGATACAAAAAAAAAAACAAAAACAAAAATCAGTGGTTTCCAGGGGTTGGAGTATAAGGGAACAGATAAACAGGCAGGGTATTGAGAATTTTCAGGTTGGTGAAAATACTCTGGGTAATATTATAATGAGGGCTATCTATGATTATACATTTATCCTAACTCATAGAATGCACTGTATCAAGAGTGAACCCTAAGTTAACTATGGATTTTGGATGATTATGATGTGTCTGTGCCAGGAGCCAGCACGAGTCCCGCCCATGGCAAAGGTCATGAGGTTAAGGGGCCTGACAGGCAAAGGCGAGTCGGGCCTTAAGGGAGCCTCACTGGATCTGCTCTTGCATCTGCCCCCAAACCAGAGTCTGCCTGCCTTACTGCATTGTGCTTTTTGCCTACTCTTCTGACATTATACAGGGGGCTATCCCCCACCACCTCTCTCTGAAAAGGAGTTAACTTAGGAATCCAGTTAATAAATCTCCTGGGCCTGACAAGGGTGTTTCAGTCCAAACCTCTCTGCTGGCAGACTAGTTGTGTGACAGGATTATCCACACTCCTGCTACTATGCACATGATTGTTTACAATCTCTCAACCATAAACAGCACAGAGAGTTTGGAATATTTGAAAGTCTTTTGAAACCCTATTTCATAGGGTTTTTCTAAAGATAAAAATCATGTTGGTGAAGGGTTTCATTGCTGAGTTAATGATTGCTGCCAGGTCTCCATATCCTTAGGCACCTGGGAGTTGTTAATCAATGTAATTGGAATGTAGAAAAATAAATATAGTAGTTTTGATATTAGCAATACTAGACTTTTGAGTTAATAAATTTTCTCTTTTGTTATAGATCACTGTACTCCTCTTTCTTTGTTATAAATCATTGTGTCCTTGCTATGTAAAAATGTAACTTTATCACTGTCTTAAGACTAAATAAATCTTAAGGGGAGACAAATTTTCTGATCAATTAACCTTTATCAATAGAAAGAAAGGTGGGGCCATAAAATGTTAATCGGTCTCCAGACCAGAAGAAATTGTAAAACAAATGTAAGACCCTTGTAAGAATAAAGACATGCTGATAAGGTTCGGAGCAGCTGACCCTGAGTGACTCTGTTTCTTACATTTATCTCTATGTATAACTAAAAGTATAAAGTGGACCTGAAAAATTAAAAAATGGACCAGTTCCTGGAAAGACTGGTTTCCCCTGTGTGGTCTTTTCTAATTCTCTTCTTTTCTGGCTGAATGCCCATCTGGAGCACGGAGGCTCACCAAGACTACTAATTTTTTCTGGGCTTCTAAGATCCGAATGGGGGGGGGGGCACTTTGTGTCCCCACTCCTTCAGGAGACTGGGAAGATGCCTGTGGCCTACGTAGGTGGTGCAAGCTCCTTGTCTTGGAGTTTTATTGGTTCTCTGCCTAAACCAAGTTATTCAGCTTCTTTTCTCCACTAATTTTCCTACTATACTATTCTTTCCTAATCTCTCTTTGTATTTCTAATTAAATAGTTATTTCCTAGGATGCTGACTCCAACCCCGCTTCGAATTCCCTGGATCCACTGGGACTGGACCCCGGCATGTCAATATAGGTTCATCCTTGGTAATTAATTACCATTCAGTTGACTGATGTTGATAACGGGTAAGGTTATGCATGTTTTAGAGGAGATAGTATTTGGAAAATCTCTGTAACTCCTTATGAATTTTGTTGCAAACCTAAAACTTCTTTAAAAAACAAAAACAAAAAATTAAATTTTGTATTTTGTTTTCATAAAAAAAATCAACATTTAAATTTACAAAGCTATTGCATATAAGAACATCAAAAATATAAAATATATCTGACAAAAGATCCATGAGACTTATGCAAGGGAAACTATGAACACTGCATAGAATCACCTGTACATTTATTAGAGAAGTCAAGATTGTTAAGACATTAAGTTATTTTCACATCCATCAATGAATTCTGTGTAACACCAATTAAAATTCTAACATGTATTTGCAGAAATTTTAAAGCAGTTTTAAAACTCACATAGACAATTTGTCTTTTTCCTGATCTTAGTGGAAATGCTTTCAACTCTTTACTACAGATTGTGATGTTAGATATTGGTTTATTGTGCATGGCTTTTATTATGTTGAGTTATGTTCCCTCTATGACCTTTTTCTAGAACATTTTTTACTATAAATGGGTGCTGAATTTTGTCAAAAAGCTTTTTATGCATCTATTGAAATGATCATATGGTTTTTATTCTTCAATTTGTTGATGTGGTGCATCACATTGATTGATGTGTGGATAATAAAAATTCTTATTATTGGATTTCAGATTGCTAGTATTTTGTTGAGGATTTTTGCATGTATGTTCATCAGTGATATTAGCCTGTAATTATTTTTTGTGTGATATCTTTGCTTGATTTTAGTAAAAGGGTGATGGTGGTCTCATAGAATGAGTTTGGAGGTTTTCTTTCGTTGGCAAGTTTTTGGAACAGTTTCAGAATGATAGGTATTAACTCTTCTCTAAATGTTAAATAGAACTTGCCTATGGAGCTAACTGGTCTTGGATCTTTGTTTGTTGGAAGATTTTTATTCACAGTTTCAGACATGTCCCTATTTCACCCAGAAATAAATCCATCCACTTATGGTTAATTACTCTATGACAAAGGACACAAGACTATACAATGTTGAAAAGACAGTCTCTTCAATAAATAGTTCTGGGAAAACTGGAAAGCTACATGTAAAAAAAAAAAAAAAAGAAATTAGATCATTCTTTAAAACCGTACACAAAAGTAAGCTCAAAATATGTTAAAAACCTAAATATGAGACCAGACACTATAAAGCTTCTAGAGAAAAACATAGGCAGAACACTCTGACAAATCTCAGAATTATCTTTTTTGATTGTCCCCCAGAATAATGGAAATAAAAACAAAAATAAATAAACTAAGCAGATCTAATTAAACAGAAAAGCTTCTGCACAGCAAAGGAAACAATAAACAAAATGAAAAGACAACCTACAGATTGGGAGAAAATATTTTAAAATGATATAAATAACAAAGGATTAGTCTCCAAAATTAATAAATAGTCCATGCAGCTTAATACCATAAAAACAAACAATCCAATCAAAAAATATGCAGAAGATGTAAATAGACATTTCTTCAAAGAAGACATACAGGTGGCCAAGAGGCACATGAAAAGATGTCAACATCATTATTTTTTATTACAGAAATGCAAATCAAAACTGCAATGAGATATTACCTCACACCAGTCAAAATGACTATCATCAAAAAATTCACAAATAGTAAATGCTGGAGAGGGTATGAAGAGTAGGGAATCAATCCTCCTACACTATTGATGGGAATATGAATTGGTATAGCCAATATGAGAACAGTATGGATTTTCCTTAAAAAACTAAATGTACAGCTACCATATGACACTGCAATCCCATTCCTGAGTGTTATTATGGAGAAAAACATGGTCTGAAAGGATACATACACCCCAATGTTCATTGCAGCACTGTTTACAGTAAGTAAGAGATAAAAGCAACCTAAATGTATATTGGCAGAAAAATGGATAAAGAAGATGTGATACATATATACAACAGAATATTAGCCATCAAAATGAATGAAATAATGCCATATGCAGCAAGCTCGATGGATATAGAGAATGTCATACTGAGTGAAGTAAGTCAGACAGAGATGGAGAACTATCATGTGATGTCCCTTATATGTGGAGTCTGAAAAGAAATGATACAAATGAATGTATTTACAAGACACACAGACTTAGAGAACAAACTTATGTGGTACGGATGAAGGGTAGAGGAAAGGAATAGTTAGGGAGTTTAGGATCGACATGTACACACTGCTATATATAAAATGGATAACCAATCAGGAACTACTGTTTAACACAGAGAACTATTCTCAGTGTTATGTGGCAGCCTGGAAGGGTAGGGAGTTTGGGGGAGAATATATATGTGCGTATGAACTGTGGTGTTGGAGAAGACTCTTGAGAGTCCCTTGGACTGCAAGGAGATCCAACCAGTCCATTCTGAAGGAGATCAACCCTGGGATTTCTTTGGAGGGAATGATGCTAAAGCTGAAACTCCAGTACTTTGGCCACCTGATGCGAAGAGTTGACTCATTGGAAAAGACTCTGATGCTGGGAGGGATTGGGGGCAGTAGGAGAAAGGGATGACCGAGGATGAGATGGCTGGATGGCATCACGGGCTCGATGGACATGAGTCTGAGTGAACTCTGTGAGATGGTGATGGACAGGGAGGCCTGGCGTGCTGTGATTCATGAAGTCGCAAAGAGTTGGACACGACTGAGCGACTGAAATGAACTGAACTGAACTGATGCATGATTAAATCCCTTTTCTGCGCACCTGAAACTATCTCAACATTGTAATATAAATATAAATAAAAAAAGTTTAAAAATAATTAACATTCATATAGAAATGCAGAGAAAAGAATTGCCAAAATTGTAAGTGACAAAAAAAGAATCATGATGCCTGATTTCAACACAATAAAAGCTGTAGAAATCAAGATTTGTTATAGTGGCATAAATATAGGTAAATAGATTAATAGAACAAAAATATTCACATATATATAGATAACATGATTCAACAAAGTAAAAGGCAATTTAATGGAGATACGATAATCTTTTTAAGAAATGATACTGGAACAATTGTATATCTCAACACACACACACACACACAAACTTCAATTATTGCATTATATATGAAATTACCTAAAAAATGAAACATAGAGCCAAATATAAAGCATAAAAGTTTATACTTTCTAATGTATAGAAAAATAAAAGGAGAAAGTCTTAGTGACCTTGTGATAAACAAAGATTTTTACTTGTGGTACCAAAGTGTCATTCATTTAAAAAAAAAGAAAAGAAAAAGAAAGGTTTATTTGTATTGGACAATGAAAAGACAATTCACAGTTTTGGAAAAAATATTTTCAAATCATACATCTGATAAAAATCATATCTAGAATATATAAAAAGTACTTACAATTCAAAAATAAGAAAACAACCTGAAAAAAAAATGGAAAAAGATTTTGAGCAGACACCTTATCAAAGAAGATATACACGTGGCATATAACCGCATATTCAGCATTGCTAGTTATCAGAGAAATGTAAATTAGAGATGAAAGAAAGTGAGAAAGTAAA
Organism: Ovis canadensis; assembly: GCF_042477335.2. Classification (NCBI taxonomy): domain Eukaryota; kingdom Metazoa; phylum Chordata; class Mammalia; order Artiodactyla; family Bovidae; genus Ovis; species Ovis canadensis. The sequence continues at coordinate 17,199,399 of NC_091266.1, forward strand.
AGAGAAAAGAAAGAAAAGATAAGAGAAGTAATACAAACTTGACCCTATCACATGCTTATGAGGTGAAGAGAAACTGCTGCTGCTGCTGCTAAGTTGCTTCAGACGTGTCCGACTCTGTGTGACCCCATAGATGGCAGCCCACCAGGCTCCCCCATCCCTGGGATTCTCCAGGCAAGAACACTGGAGTGGGTTGACATTTCCTTCTCCGATGCATGAAAGTGAAAAATGAAAGTGAAGTCGCTCAGTCATGTCCGACCCTCAGCGACCCCATGGACTGCAGCCTTCCAGGCTTCTCCGTCCATGGGATTTTCCAGGCAGGAGTACTGGAATGGGGTGCCGTTGCCTTCTCCAGAGGAGAAACTAGGACTCATTATTCACTACTGTTGGGAATTAATTCTTGTTGGGAATGAAAAATGTTACTGCTACTTTGGATAACAGTTTGGCAATTACTTAAAAAATTAAATACATAGGTATTTCATGATTCACTCATTTCACTCCCAAATATTTACTGAAAAGAAATCAAACCACATGTTCATACAAATACTTTTATCTTAATAATAGCTTCATTTGTAATAGTCAAAGACTATAAATAATTCAAATGACCATCATCAGCAACTAGTTAAATGTACAGTGGAATAATATTCATCAAGTCAAAGAGATTAAATATTGATAGTGTCAACAAGGTGAATGAATCTAAAAATAATTATCCTGAGTGAAAGAAGCCAGAAAAAAATGCATACTTTATGATTTCACTTACCAAAAATAGAATTATAGAAAATATGAATTAATTTGTAGTAACAGACACATCACTGGCTACCTGGGAATGAGGATAAGGGCTAGGAGCGAGGGGTTAAAATAGGGCACAAAGAAACTTTTAAGGGCAATGAGTATGTTACTACCTTGATTGTGATGATTTTCAAATCTATCCTTATGTCAAAAATTGTCCAACTGAACATTTTAAATATGTACAATTCATTGAATACTATTTATACCACCATAAACTTATGAAAATTAGATAATGAAGATAATAATTCAGAGAAAGGAAATCTCTTTTATGAAGTTACCTTAAGATTTGTTTCCCAACTATTGTAGCTAAGCAAAGTTTTACTATAAAATATAGCCAAATATAAACCCTTTCTGTCTCTAGTTATTTATAGAAAGATTTCCTAGCAGAGATTTGTGCAGTCCTTGCTCCCTGATACTTTAAAAATTAATGTATTAATTTTCCTATATTATATTGCTTTAACCCAAAGTTTTTTCCTAATAAATTAATCATCACATTTTCTTTATAGCTATTTTTCAAGGATAAAATTTAACACACTTATATTTGAGTGTAATCTTTCACTCATGAACAAATTTAATTATTTGTTATTTGCATTTAAAATAATTATTTTAATATGAGCTTTTGCCTAAGCACTTTGAAAGTTAATCCTCTAAAGACTTCTGCTTTACATAAGTTTCTCTCCTGTGTTTTGGATAAATGTTATTATATAGTAGAATGAGATAAAGGGGAAATATGCAATTAATCCATGTGCCTTTATTAAAAACAGGTCTTAAAAGAATAAGACCTGTAAGGTAAGTTTTAACTTCTGTGTCAACTGGATGGGGAATAGAGACTTGCAGTGAAAACTTTTGGCTTCCATTTTTTCATCAAGGTAAAGAGAGTGATCCAGATCATTCATATATTGGCATTCATTGTTTTGTTAATATATGGAATTATTGTGCCTCTGTGGTATGAAACATTTTCCTGGCTCTTCTTTACTCTGTTATTCTGGTTCATTAGATTCTCTTCTGATTTCTATCATGAGGGATCAGGAAAGGACCTACAGTGGTGGTATAAAGGTCCTACTTTCTCTTGCTTTCTCTCTCTCTATCACTGTGTCTGTATCTATCTCCCCTCTACCTGTAAGCAAGAGGTCAAGTTAGCTTTTATTGCAAGTTTTCCTCCAATTCAAGGTTGAAAAATCCACATCTGATCTGTGTCCTTGAATGCAGTTAAAAAAAAAAAACAAACTTCACTTAATTAGGTACTTTGAGGTCCTTTATAAACCATTTATTTTCTTATTTGACCTTGGATCTTTGCATATATACTTTTATTTGTAACAATCCCAAAGAGCATAGGAGAAAGTCCTCAATCTTTAACAAGGTATGATAAATCACATATAGTCTTTAATATGGAAAAATGATGACATATCTGACATATCTGTGTATTTTTTGCTATGCCTAACACTATGCTGTATATTATATACATGCTGGATTTTACCTCATCAAGTTTGTTATGCTGATAAGTCTATTTTGAGAATCCCCTTCTCAGTAGTTTTCCGCATAAAAGCTAGACAAAAGAGGAACTTAAAGGTTTTAAAGAAAACACTGATGACACCACCCTTATGGAAGAAAGAGAAGAGGAACTAAAGAGCCTCCCAATGAAAGTGAAAGAGAATGAAAAAGCTGGCTTAAAAATAAAAATTCAAAACGCTAAGATCATGGCATCTGATCCCATCACTCCACAGCAAATAAATGGGGAAACAATGTAAACAGTGACAGACTTTATTTTCTCGGACTCCAAAAATCACTGTGGATGGGGACTTCAGCCATGAAATTAAGACTCCATGGAAGAAAAGCTATGACAAATCGAGACAACATATTAAAAAGTAGAGACATTACTCTGCCTGCAAAGTCTGTATAGTCAAAGCTATGTTTTAGCCAGTAGTCGTTTACAGATATGAGAGCTGGAAAATAAAAAGGGCTGAGAGCCAAATAATCGATGTATTTGAATGGTGGTGCTGGAAAAGACTCTTGACAATCCCTTAGACTGCAAGGACATTAAACCAGTCAATCCTAAAAGAAATCGACCCTGAATATTAATTGGAAGTACTGATACTGAAGCTCCAATACTTTGGCCACTTGATGTGAAGAGCTGACTCACTGGAAAAACCTTGACGCTGAGAAAGATTGAAGGCAGGAGAAGGGGACACCAGAGGGTGAGATGGTTGGATGGCATCACAGACTCAATGGACATGAGTTTGAGCAAGCTCTTTGAGTTGGTGAAGGACAGGTGAGCCTGGCATGCTGCAGTCCATGGGGTTACACAGAGTTGGACAGGACTGAGTGACTGAACAACAACAAATTATTATGTGAAGGCTTTTATGATCAGGCAGTGGAGGACTTCCACTGGTGGCTTCTCAGACAGTAAAGAATCCGCCTGCAATCCAAGAGACCTGGGTTCAATATTTGGGTTGGGAAAATCCCCTAGAGAATGAAGGGGCAACCCACTCCAGTATTCTTGCCTGGAGAATCCCGTGGACTGAGGAGCTTGGCATGCTACAGTCCATGGGGTCGCAAAGAGTTGGACATGACTAAATAACTAACAGCAGCAGTGGAGGACTGATGCAAGCAAATATGTACAGCAGATTTCAACTTGCTCTTGCTTTCTTTCTTTCCACATGCATTTCTTTCTGATGGCTGGTCCTGACAGGCCTAACACCAACTACTTGGCTGAGGATCCTCAGAGGTGTAGAAGCAGTCACTACACAGGGGCAATAGTCTTCCTTAAACCTTTCCAAAACATCCTTCAGGACCCCATCATGGCAGCTATAGTATTAATACATGCCTCTCAGATTCCCCTGTAAACATAAACTTGTTTCCAACAAAACCTATGGATTAATGCTGGCTAGTCTCCCCTGATCCTCTAACTTCCTCTTCTAGACCTTCCCCTTGAGCAGTTTAATAAAATCTCATCCCATAGTCTATATATCAGTCACTGCTTACAAACATTAAGCTTTACTATTTTTAGACAACATCGGTTATTTCTTCTGTTTATAAATCAAATTTGTTCTAGTTCTGTGAAAAATGTGGCTGGTAGCTTGACGGGGATTGCATTGAATTTGTAAATTGCTTCGGGTAGTATACTCATTTTCACTATATTGATTCTTCCGATCCATGAACAGGGTATATTTCTCCATCTATTAGTGTCCTCTTTGATTTCTTTCATCAGTGTTTTATAGTTTTCTATATATAGGTCTTTAGTTTCTTTAGGTAGATATATTCCTAAGTATTTTATTCTTTTCGTTGCAATGGTGAATGGAATTGTTTCCTTAATTTCTTTTTCTACTTTCTCATTATTCGTGTATAGGGATGCAAGGGATTTCTGTGTGTTGATTTTATATCCTGCAACTTTACTATATTCATTGATGAGCTCTAGTAGTTTTCTGGTGGAGTCTTTAGGGTTTTCCATGTAGAGGATCATGTCATCTGCAAACAGTGAGAGTTTTACTTCTTCTTTTCCAATTTGGATTCCTTTTATTTCTTTTTCTGCTCTGATTGCTGTGGCCAAAACTTCCAGAACTATGTTGAATAGTAGCGGTGAAAGTGGACACCCTTGTCTTATTCCTGACTTTAGGGGAAAAGCTTTCAATTTTTCACCATTGAGGATAATGTTTGCTGTGGGTTTGTCATAGATAGCTTTGATTATGTTGAGGTATGTTCCTTCTATTCCTGCTTTCTGGAGAGTTTTTATCATAAATGGATGTTGATTTTTGTCAAAGGCCTTCTCTGCATCTATTGAGATAATCATATGGTTTTTATTTTTCAATTTGTTAATGTGGTGAATTACATTGATTGATTTGCGGATATTGAAGAATCCTTGCATCCCTGGGATAAAGCCCACTTGGTCATGGTGTATGATCTTTTTAATGTGTTGTTGGATTCTGATTGCTAGAATTTTGTTGAGGATTTTTGCATCTATGTTCATCAGTGATATTGGCCTGTAGTTTTCTTTTTTTTTTGTGACGTCTTAAACACATGAAAAGATGCTCAACATCACTCATTATTAGAGAAATGCAAATCAAAATCACAATGAGGTACCACTTCACACCAGTCAGAATGGCTGCGATCCAAAAATCTGCAAGCAATAATTGCTGGAGAGGGTGTGGAGAAAAGGGAACCCTCCTACACTGTTGGTGGGAATGCAAACTAGTACAGCCACTATGGAGAACAGTGTGGAGATTCCTTAAAAAATTGCAAATAGAACTACCTTATGACCCAGCAATCCCACTGCTGGGCATACACACCGACGAAACCAGAATTGAAAGAGACACGTGTACCCCAATGTTCATCGCAGCACTGTTTATAATAGCCAGGACATGGAAACAACCTAGATGTCCATCAGCAGATGAATGGATAAGAAAGCTGTGGTACATATACACAATGGAGTATTACTCAGCTGTTAAAAAGAATTCATTTGAATCAGTTCTGATGAGATGGATGAAACTGGAGCCAATTATACAGAGTGAAGTAAGCCAGGAAGAAAAACACCAATGCAGTATACTAACACATATATATGGAATTTAGGAAAATGGCAATGACGACCCTGTATGCAAGACAGGAAAAAAGACACAGATGTGTATAACTGACTTTTGGACTCAGAGGGAGAGGGAGAGGGTGGGATGATTTGGGAGAATGGGAATTCTAACATGTAAACTATCATGTAAGATTGAATCGCCAGTCCAAGTCTGACATAGGGTGCAGCATGCTTGGGGCTGGTGCATGGGGATGACCCAGAGAGTTGTTGTGGGGAGGGAGGTGGGAGGGGGGGTCATGTGTGGGAATGCATGTAAGAATTAAAGATTTTAAAATTTAAAAAAATAAATAAATAAATAAAATAAAACAAAATTAAAAAAAAAATTAAAAAAATCAAATTTGAACAGATTTCATTTGGAATGACTCATCTTTGCTGCCCCAAAATAACTGGGCCCTCAATTAGAATAACACAAAATTGCCTGAGGCTTGGAATACCTGGGACCTGGTCATTCACCTCTCTGCTTTCTTGTAATATCATACCCCTTCATGTGGTATCTCTAATTCTCAGTCAATTCTCTGAGTATTTTAAGGAAGATGAAGTTCAAGTCACAAATGGCAAAGTCCAGGACCCCAAAATAGAACAGTATCACCCTGCCCTGTACTAGTGGACAAAGCATTTCTATAGCCAATTCACATTCAGGAGGAGAGACATAAATGAAGATTCTCAATGAGAGTGGTGTCTTAAAATGTGTGACCATTTTTAATATGCCACATTGTATAACAGTGTCTCTGCTTCTGCAGACTTTACAAGAGAGTTCATGGAAGAGTCAAGAATCAAGCCAACTCTGCATAGAAGTGGGAACCTATGTTTAAAAACATGCAAAGTATATGCCTGGCAATATGCTGCCTATGTTAACATGTGTTCTCATGTCATACAAATCTTTGAAATTTACACATCAGTATATTTTATATTGAGACAGTTGAGGCTCAAATAATAATAATAATAATTCCTCACTGCCAGTTAGTCAGTGAAAGAGTTGAAGTTCAAATCCAACCCATGTGGCAGCAAAACTCTGCATTCAATTCTTCAGCACCAGCTTTTCTATTCTCATATCTGCTATTTGTCAGCACTTTATTTCTCTAATACTCAGATAGCCTTATCCTTCACAGAGTAGGGGAATATTTTATGTTTCAGGATATCCTCTAAAAATAAACATATGTCAGCTTCTTTCCCTGGATAAGATTAGGCAAAGGTCATTTGGTCATTTATTTTCAGTCTCAGAAAAGTTTTTTGGGAAGAGTAGTTGCCTGGATTAATGTCTACCAAGCACTGAAGTCTCAGTTGCTCCCCACTAGCTTTCAATTCACTTGAGAGAATGACTTCCTAGTTGAAGAAACTGAGGGTCTGTGAAGGAATTAGTACAGACAAGTCATTCAGGACAAAAAGTTCAATGAATTTTGTCTCTCTGTCATTTCACAGCAAAAAAATTATTAACCTTCTAAGCTTCCCTCAGTGAGATGTTCATGATAGAACTAAATGACATTGTTGTAATGCCAAAGAATGTTCAAACTATTGCACAATTGCACTCATCTCAAACACTAGTGAAGTGATGCTCAAAATTCTCCAAGCTAGATTTCAACAGTGAACTAAGAACATCCAGATTTTCAGGCTAGATTTGGAAAAGGCAGAGGAACCAGATATCAAATTGCCAAAATCCACTGAATCATATAAAAAGCAAGAGAATTCCAGAAAAACATCTGTTTCATTGACTATGTCAAAGCCTTTGACTGTGTGGATCACAACAAAATGTGGAAAATTCTTCAGGAGATGAGAATGCCAGACCATTTTACCTGCCTCCTGAGAAATCTGTATGCAGGTCAATAAGCAACAGTTAGAACTGGATACGAGACAACAGACTAGTTTCAAATTGGGAAAGGAATATGTCAAGGCTGTATACTGTCACCCTGCTTATTTAATTTACATGCAGAGTACATCATGAGGCATTCTGGGCTGGATAAGCACAAGCTGGAATCAAGATTGCTGGAAGAAATATCAATAACATCAGATACAGATGATACCACCCTTATGGCAGAAAGTGAAGAAGAACTAAAGAGCCTTTTGATGAAAGTGAAAGAGTAGAGTGAAAAAGCTGGCTTAAAACTCAATATTCAAAAAATGAAGATCATGGCATCTGGTCCCATCACTTCATGGCAAATAGAAAAACAATGGAAACAGTGACAGACTTTATTTTCTAGGGCTCTAAAATCACTGCAGATGGTGACTGAAGCCATGGAATTAAGACACTTGCTCCTTGGATGAAAAACTATGACCAACCTAGACAGCATATTAAAAAGCAGAGACATTACTCTGCCTACAAGGATCTGTATATTCAAAGCTATGGTTTTTCAGTAGTCATGTGTGGATGTGAGATTCATACCATAAAGAAAGCCGAGCACCGAAGAATTGATGTTTTTGAACTGTGGTGTTTGAGAAGATTATTGAGAGTCTCTTGGACTGCAAGGGGTTATCTGTCCTGAATATTCATTGGAAGGACTAATGCTGAAGCTGAAACTCCAATACTTTGGCCAACTCATGTGAAGTACTGACTCATTGGAAAAGACCCTGACGCTGGGAAAGATTGAAGGCAGGAGGAGAAGGGGACGACAGAGGATGAAATGGTCGGATGGCATCACTGACTCAATGGACATGAGTTTGAGCATACTCTGAGAGTTGGTGATGAACAGCGAAGCCCTATGTGCTACAGTTCATAGGGTTGCAAAGAGTCAGACATGACTGAGCAAGTGAACTGAGGCCTGAAATTTAAATTTTATCTGTTTAAATTTTTATTGACTTCTCTGAATATGAGAACAGAGCTGTGAACTTTTTGATCTTAACAAATCACTGGTAAGGGAGATATATTATTATGATTGACTTAGTATAATCTCTCGACTAGATATTGGAAAATATATCTACATTGACTGATCTACTGATATTTCAGTGTACTAAGTTTAATGCAAGGTACCGATACATTACAAGGTTTTGATCAAAGTTTGAAATGTTAAGCAGCAGCCATTATCAGTTATAACTATATCAACAACATTGATGGAATAAAGATCCAGAGAATACAATTCACTTAAAAAAATGGTTAAATTGAGTATCCAATTGATGGATAAATTGAGTAGAATGGAACTCACTCTTACATAGTTTTACCACTTGTCTGATGAAAGCTCTATTCCAGTCACAAATGTTTAAACTAGTTATTTGTGTCATACATGAAAGTTGAATGTTTCAACTCTTTATTTTTCTGACAACTTATCTAAAATATTAAGACATCATCTTATCTTTTTGTGTTGAATTACTTTATCCATTTATGTTTTGCTAAATATTTTTATTCAAAACAAACACCTATAAAAGAGAAAAATTCTGTTTTTCTTCCCCTGAATTCTTCATCGCATTAAGTTATAATCGGAGCTGATTTTCAAGGAGTTGATGTTTTCTCTGGAGTAACCACAAAGCAGAAGCTGGAATATTAAATTGTATTTAAAAGCAGGTTATAACAGATGATTACAAAGGGATTTTTGCCAAATGACTAATTTGGAATTGGAAACTTTGGAGATTTTCTACTGGTGTTTTAGTTAAACTTCTGAAAAGTGATAGTATTTGGTCTTAGCCTTTCTTTTCCATAGCCTATAATTCATTCTGTAAAATAATGACAATTGCATCAGGAACTGCTAAGACTGGGAGAGAATCCTGTATACCACATCATTTGTAACTGGCATCTAGTGAAGAAAGATTTTACTTCACAATTTTTAAAATTTTATCAATGTAAAACAAATATGTTCTTTGATATCAGTAAACAACAAACATTAAGTATCAAAGTTTTAAGAGTTTAAAGGCAGATTGGATTTAATTCTTATTCATGAGAACAAAAAACCTCCTAAATCCTTATAGTTTTAGTGAGTTTGCTTCAGCTGGAGAAATTGAGCTTCATGAGCTCAGAACCTGATTTCTGATCTTGTTCAGTTTTCTTATTAGCCATAAGTGCACTCAGTGCAAATCATTTAGTACACACTATTGGTCTTGTGCCTCTAGTAATACTGGGGTGCTTAGAACTACAATATACAAATCAATGTTTTACTAATTTTTATATTTGCATATATTCAGATGATATTTAGAAAAATGATAACATAGAGGTTATTATTCAGAATTAAGATCATGCAGCTAAGAGTCAGAAATTGATATTTAGATGAATAAGCTTTTAGAAAATCAGTCTAGTGCTTTCCAAGATGGCAGAGGACTAGAAAGACATGGAGTTCTTCTCTCCCTGCAAACACACAAAATAATAACTCTATAAATGAAACAGTTCTCACAGAGCACCTGCTGAACACTAGCAGAGGTCTCCAGACAGCTAAAAGGACAAGAAAGATACCTACCTAACCTGATAGGATAAAAGGAAAAAGAGAAAGGAAGAGGAGATGGAAGCAGGATGAGACCTGTACCCCACTGGAAGATGAAGGTTAAGTCAAGTTATCACATGTGGGGAAGCTCCCTCACCAGCGGGGAGATCAACTGACCAGCAGGGAGCTTCAGAAGCTCAGAAGAGAAGCCCATAACCAGTCTGTGGCAAGTAGGACAGAGTGAGACCTACACAGATGGTTCATGCAACAACCGTGTGCACCCCAGCCTGAGATGTGTACCCACCAGTGCTGAGAGGGACTGATGCTGGAATGCAAGGTTTGGAGAACAGACCTGGAGAGAGGACTGATGTTGGCTGTGCGGAGAAAGCCTGAGGGATGGGAGTGAGGAGCTCTGCAGCCAATAATGCTCTCAGAGGAAGCCCAGAATGTGACAGAAGTGAAGCATAATTGTTCAGTGATGTGCCACCATTGTAGCCTCTCTCCTCACATGCCAGTCCCTGCCTCCACCAGCACTAGGGAGGTTTCTCACCTGAGCTGTCTTGATTGCCCTGCCATTGCCTCTTCTACCCTACCTGGGCAATCTGCTCCCCTTCATTGTTACCCAAAGGGCTCATGTGTTCCAATCACTACCCTAGCACCTTCCTGTCTAGGCACCCTGCTTGCTCTGATTGCCTCCTTGGTTCCAGCTCCTTCCTGCCTGATAAGCTTGTGTGCTCTGGCACTCTTTGAAGAAGAATCCAGTGGGAAGAACAGAAGCAGAGATGGGGCTGAAACCACAGCTAAGCCCCAAGGACCATGTGACTAAGGAAGAACAGCTGAAATCTCTCTTTATGGCTGCGTGAAATGCAAAGCTACCCCTTTGCTGAAGGCTTCCTAAATTCAGCCCCTGAAAAAAAACTTCAAAAGGACAAGCACTCCTGAAACTGGGACAAGTATGACTTGAGCAGCAGTAGCTGCTCATATATTTATGGGCATATATACCTGTGAGCGTTGGGCCAGGCCAAAATTTGATCTCCCTCCATAGCTCCCACAGCTGGTGCCATGACAATGGCATTCCTGACCTGACCTCAGTGGATCTGCACAAATGGCCTGGTGAGAGTCATCAGGGACAGATGCCAGTATACCCACAGTTAAGGTGGAACTTAAATCAGTGCCAACAAGAATATACTTTGAGAGCCTTCTGTGTGAAAAGGGACATAACAGAGCTCCAAAAGAGAAATATTCAATGGCTTCTCTCCCGGTGGAAGTACTCTCATCCCACATATCTCATGCCACAGGTCAGAAACAGCTAAGAAACCGATCTGGGGGCCTCTATTCCAGCAACTAGGGAGAAGATCCCACCCCTAACAGTGTAGTGACAAACACAGAACAAAGAGAAGATCTTGCTTAATATCCAGGGCAGACTCTGGTCACCACTGCTGCTGCTGCTAAGTCACTTGAGTCGTGTCCGACTCTGTGCGACCTAATAGACCCCACAGGCTCCTCCATCCCTGGGATTCTCCAGGAAAGAACACTGGAGTGGGTTGCCATTTCCTTCTCCAGTGCATGAAAGTGAAAAGTGAAAGTGGAATAGCTCAGTCGTGTCCAAACCCAGTCAAATCTCCTACCAAGAGGATAAATGCACAAGCCTCTGGACTAGCCTTGCCCACCAGGTAGCACACAACAGAAGCAAGTGGAATTTTAAATCTGAATTTTAAAAAGAATACATTTGAATCAGTTCTGATGAGATGGATGAAACTGGAGTTCTGATGAGATGGATGAAACTGGAGCCGATTATACAGAGTGAAGTAAGCCAGAAAGAAAAACACCAATACAGTATACTAACACATATATATGGAATTTAGGAAGATGGCAATGACGACCCTGTATGCAAGACAGGGAAAGAGACACAGATGTGTACAACGGACTTTTGGACTCAGAGGGAGAGGGAGAGGGTGGGATGATTTGGGAGAATGACATTCTAACATGTATACTATCATGTGAATTGAATCGCCAGTCTATGTCTGACACAGGATACAGCATGCTTGGGGCTGGTGCATGGGGATGACCCAGAAAGATGTTATGGGGAGGGAGGTGGGAGGGGGGTTCATGTTTGGGAATGCATGTAAGAATAAAAGATTTTAAAAATTAAAAAATAAAAAACTAAAAAAAAAAAAAAAAAAAGAAAGATGGCAATGACGACCCTGTATGCAAGATAGCAAAAAAGACACAGATGTGTATAACGCACTTTTGGACTCAGAGGGAGAGGGAGAGGGTGGGATGATTTGGGAGAATGGCATTCTAACATGTATACTATCATGTAAGAATCGAATCGCCAGTCTATGTCCGATGCAGGATACAGCATGCTTGGGGCTGGTGCACGGTGATGACCCAGAGAGATGTTATGGGGAGGGAGGTGGGTGGGGGGTTCATGTTTGGGAACACATGTACACCCGTGGTGGATTCATGTCAATGTATGGCAAAACCAATACAGTATTGTAAATTAAAATAAAGGAAAAAAATAAATTATTAATAACATCCAAAAAAAAAAGAAAGAAAGAAAAAGGAGTTCATGATCTGAGTCACAATCAGATCCCGGTCTTGTTTTTGCTGACTGTATAAAGCTTCTCCATCTTCAGTTGCAAAGAATATAATCAATCTGATTTTAGGAATTGACCATCTGGTGATGTCCATGTCCAGCGTCTTCTTTTGTGTTGTTGGAAGAGGGTGTTTGCTATGACTAGTGTGTCCTCTTGGCAAAACTCTGGTAACCTTCTTCTTGCTTAATTTTGTACTCCAAGGCCAAACTTGCCTTTATTCTAGTATCTCTTGACTTCCTACATTCGCATTCCAGTCCTCTATGATTAAAATGATATCATTTGGTGGTGTTAGTTCTAGAAGGCCTTGTAAGTCTTGATAGAAGCATTCACCATCAGCTTCTTCAGCATTAGTGGTTAAGGCATAGACTTGGATTACTGTGATATTGAATGATTTGCCTTGGAAGTGAACCAACATCATTCTGCCGTTTGAGATTGCACCCAAGTACTGCATTCAGATTCTTTCATTGACTGTAAGGGCTACTCCATTTTTTCTAAGGGATTATTGCCCACAGTAGTAAATATAATTGTCTGAATTAAGTTCACTTATTCGAGTCCATTTTAGTTCACTGATTCCTAAAATGTTGAAGTTCACTTTTGCCATCTCCTATTGATTGCTTCCAATTTACCTTGATTCATGGACATACCATTCTTTGTTACTTTGCAATATTGTTCTTTGTAGCATCAAACTATACTTTTGTGACCAGACACATCCACAACTGGGCATCGTTTCTGTTTTGGCTCAGCTTCTTCATTCCTTCTGGAGGTTTTTCTCTGCTCTTTTCCAGGAGCATATTAGGTTCCTAATGACCTGGGGAGTTCATCTTTCAGTTTCATATCATTTTGCTATTTCTTACTATTCATGGAGTTCTCCAGGCAAGAATGCTGGCATGGTTTGCCATTCCCTTCTCTGTAGGCCACCTTTTGTCAGAATCCTCCACAATAACCCATCCATCTTGGGTGACACTACATGGCATGACTCATAGTTTCCCTGATTTAGACAGGCTGTGATCCATGTTCCTTTGGTATCTCTAATTTTCTTGAAGAGATCTCTAGTCTTTCCCACTCTATTTTTTTCCTCTATTTCTTTGGACTGATCACTGAGGAAGGCTTTCTTATTTCTCCTTGCTATTCTTTGGAACTCTGCACTCAAATGGATATTTATTAAACTAAAGTAAAGAAGAACTAAATATCCTTTTATCTTTTGCTTTTCACTTCTCTTCTTTTCATAGCTATTTGTAAGGCCTCCTCAAACAGCCATTTTGCTTTTTTGCATTTCGATTTCTTGGGGATGATCTTGCTCTCTGTCTCCTGTACAATGTCATAAACTTTCATCCATATTTCAACAGACACTTTGTCTATCATATCTAGTCCCATAAATCTGTTTCTCACTTCCATTGTATAATCATAAGGGATTTGATTTAGGTCATATCTGAATGGTCTAGTGGTTTTCGCTATTTTCTTCAATTTAAGGTAAATAAGAGATACCAAGGGAACATTTCATGCAAAGATGGACTCGATAAAGGACAGAAATGGTATGGACCTAACAGAAGCAGAAGATATTAAGAAGACATGACAAGAATACACAGAGGAACTGTACAAAAAAAGATCTTCATGACCTAGATAATCACAATGGTATGATCACTCACCTAGAGCCAGATATCCTGGAATGTGTAGTCAAGTGGGCCTTGGGAAGCATTACTATGAACAAAGCTAGTGGAGGGGATGGGATTCCAGTTGAGCTATTTCAAATCCTAAAAGATAATGCTGTGAAAGTGCTGCACTCAATATGCCAGCACATTTGGAAATCTCATCATTGGCCACAGGACTGGAGAAGCTCAGTTTTCATTCCAATCCCAAGGAAAGGTATTGCCAAAGAATGCTTAAACTACCACACAATTGCACTCATATCACACACTGGTAAAGTAATGTTCACAATTATTCAGGCCACGCTTCAACAATACACGAACTGTGAACTTACAGATGTTTAAGCTGGTTTTAGAAAATGCATAGGAACCAGAGATCAAATTGCCAACATCTGCTGGATCACCAAAAAAGCAAGAAAGTTCCAGAAAAACATCTATTTCTTCCTTATTGACTATGCCAAAGCCTTTGACTCTGTGGATCACAATAAACTGGAAAATTCTGAAACAGATGGGAATACCAGGCCACCTGACCTGCCTCTTGAGAAACCTATATGCAGGTCAGGAAGAAACAGTTAGAATTGGACATGGAACAACCGACTGGTTCCAAATAGGAAAAGGAGTACGTCAAGGCTGCATATTGTCACTCTGCTTATGTAACTTCTATGCAGAGTACATCATGAGAAACACTGGGCTGGAGAAATCACAAGCTGGAATCAAGATTGCTGGGGAAAATATCAATAACCTCAGATATGCAGTTGATACCACTCTTACGGCAGAAAGTGAAGAAGAACTAAAGAGTCTCTTGACGAACATGAAAGAGGAGAGTGAAAAAGTTGACTTAAAGCTCAACATTCAGAAAACTAAGATCATGGTATCCAGTCCTATCACTTCATGGCAAATAGATGGGGAAACAGTAGCTGCCTTTATTTTGGGGGTGGCTCCAATATCACTGTGGATGGTGACTTCAGGCATGAAATAAAAAGATGCTTACTCCTTGGAAGAAAAGTTATGACCAACCTAGAGAGCATATTGAAAAGCAGAGACATTATTTTGCCAACAAAGGTCCATCTAGTCAAGGCTATAGTTTTCCCAGTAGTCATATATGGCTGTAAAATTTGAACTGTAAAGAAAGTGTCAGAGAATTGATATTTTTGAACTGTGATGTTGGAGAATACTCTTGAGAGTCTTCCTTGGACTGCAAGGAGATCCAACCAGTCAATCCTGAAGGAAATCAGTCCTGAATGATCATTGGAAGGACTGATGTTGAAGCTGAAACTCCAATAGTTTGGCCACCTGGTGCGAGGAACTGACTCACTGGAAAAGATTCTGATGCTGGAGAGATTGAAAGCAGGAGAAAAAGGGGATGACAGAGGATGAGATGGTTGGATGACATCACTGACTCAATGGACATGAGTCTGAGTAAACTCCAGGAGTTGGTGATGGTCAGAGAAGCCTGGCATGCTGCAGTCCATTGGGTCACAGAGTGTCGGACATGACTGAGTGATTGAACTGAATTGAACTGAACTGAACTATGATCCATGTGATTAGTTATTTTTTGCAAGATACAAAATTAATACCTTAAAATCGGTTTTATTTTGATTATTAACAATGAATGATCAGAAAGAAAAAAATCAAGGTAACATTGCCTCATACTGTAGAATTGAAAGGAATAAAATACCTAGGAACAAACCAACTTAAGGAGACAAGGTACCTATACTCAGAAAACTATAAGATACTTTTGAAAGAAATCAAAGATGACACAAACAATGGAAAGGTTTACCATGTTCTTAGATTGAAAGAATCAATATTTAAAAATGACTATATTACCCAAAGCAATCTACATATTCGATGCAATCCATATCAAACTACCAATGGCATCTTTCACAGAATTACAACAAAAATTTTTTATAGTTTGTTTGGAAATAGTAAAGACTATGAATTGCCAAAGCAGTCTTAAGAAAGAAAAATGAAGCTGAAATAATCAAGCCCTCTGAATTCAGAAATAGTATAATGCTACAGTAATCAAAATAGTAGGGGAATGGCACAAAAATAGAAATATAGGTAAATGGAAGAGGATAGAAAGCCTAGAGGTAAACCCACACACCTACTGTCACCTAATCTATGAAAAAGGGGGTGAAAATATATAACAGAATAAAGACAGTCTCTTCAATAAGTGATACTGGGAAAACAGCACAGCTACATGCAGAAGAATGAAATTAGAATATTAACTAACACCACACACAGAAATAAACTCAAAATACCTAAATACTATAAAACTCTTAGAGGAAAACACACACAAAGCACACTTTGATATAAATCACAGCAAGTACTTGTTGGATCCATCTCCAAGAGTAATAAAAATAAATGAATAGGACCTAATTTAAAAGATTTTCAAAGCAATGGAAAGCATAAACAAACAAAAAGACAACCCACAGAATGCAAGAAAATACCTGTAATCGAATCAACTGACAAGAAATTAATCTCCAAAATGTACCAACAACTCATTTATCTCAATTTAAAAAAAAAAATCAGAGTGGGGGAAGATCTAAATAGACACTTCTCTGAAGAAGACATATAGATGGTCAGGAGGCACATGAAAAGCACCACTACTCATTGTGTGCATCCATGCTTAGTCACTTCAGCCATGTCCGACTCTCTGTGACCCCATGGACCATGGCCTGCCAGGCCCCTCTATCCATTGGATTCTCCAATCAAGAAAACTGGAGTGGGTTTCCATCTCCTTCTACAGTGATAAAATATGAAGTGAGTGAAGTAAGTTAAATGAACTCATTCAGTCATGTCCAAATCTTTGAACCCCATGAACTGCAGCACACCAGGTTCCTCCAACCATAGGATTTTCCAGGCAAGAGTACTGGAGTGGGTTGCCATTACTTTCTTTCCCAGTACTCATTCAGTGCAGTTCAATCACTCAGTCGTGCCCGACTCTTTGGGACCCCATGAACTGCAGCATGCAGGCCTCCCTGTCCATCACCAACACTCGGAGTTCACTCAAGCTCATGTCCATTGAGTCAGTGATGACATCCAGCCATCTCATCCTCTGTCGTCCTCTTCTGCTTCCGCTCAGCATTAGTCTTTTCCAATGAGTCAACTCTTCTCATGAGGTGGCCAAAGTATTCGAGTTTCAGCTTTAGCATTATTCCCTCCAAGAACACCCAGGATTGATCTCCTTTAGAATGGACTGGTGGGATCTCCTTGCAGTCCAAGGGACTCTCAAGAGTCTTCTCCAACACCACAGTTCAAAAGCATCAATTCTTCAGCTCTCAGCCTTCTTCACAGTGCAAATCTCACATCCACACATGACTACTGGAAAAGCCATAGCCTTGACGAGACAGACCTTTGTTGGCAAAGTAATGTCTCTGCTTTTGAATATGCTATCTATTTTGGTCATAACTTTCCTTCCAAGGAGTAAGCGTCTTTTAATTTCATGGCTGCAATCACCATCTGCAGTGATTTTGGACCCCCCCAAAATAAAGTCTGACATTGTTTCTACTGTTTCCCCATCTATTTCCCATGAAGTGATGGAACCAGATGTCATGATCTTCGTTTTCTGAATGTTGAGCTTTAAGTCAACTTATTCACTCTCCTCTTTCACTTTTATCAAGAGGCTTTTTAGTTTCTCTTCACTTTCTGCCATTAGAGTGGTGTCATCTGCATATCTGTGGTTATTGATATTTCTCCCTGCAATCTTGATTCCAGCTTGTGCTTCTTCCAGTCCAGTGTTTCTCATGATGTACACTGCATATAAGTTAAATAAGCAGGGTAACAATATACACCCTTGACGTACTCCTTTTCCTAATTGGAACCAGTTTATTTTTCCATGTACAGTTCTAACTGTTGCTTTCTGACCTGCATACAGATTTCTCAAGAGGCAGGATAGGTGGTCTGGTATTCCAATCTTTCTCAGAATTTTCCACATTTTATTGTGATCCATAAAGTCAAAGGCTTTGGCCTAGTCAATAAAGCAGAAGTAGATATTTTCTGGAACTCTCTTGCTTTTTGCATGATCCAGCAGATGTTGGCAATTTGATCTCTGGTTCCTCTGCCTTTTCTAAACTAGTTTGAACATCTGAAAGTTACTTGTTCACATATTGTTTAAGTCTGGCTTGGAGAATTTTGAGCATTACTTTACTATCATGTGAGATGACTGCAATTGTGCAATAATTTGAGCATTCTTTGGCATTGCCTTTCTTTGGGACTAGAATGAAAACTGAGCTTTTCCAGTCCTGTGGCCACTGATGAGTTTTCCAAATGTGCTGGCATATTGTGTGCAGCATTTTCACAGCATCATCTTTCAGGATTTGAAACAGCTCAACTGGAATTCCATCACCTCCAGTACTCATTTAATTCAGTTCATTTTATTTGCTCAACCATGTCCAACTCTTTGTGACCCCATGAATCACAGCACACCAGGCCTCCCTGTCCATCACCAACTCCCAGAGTTCACTCAAATTTATGTCCATTGAGTCAGTCATACCAACCAGCCATCTCATCCTCTGTCGCCCCCTTTTCCTCCAGCCCCTAATCCCTCCCAGCATCATAGTATTTTCGAATGAGTCAACTCTTTGCATGAGGTGGCCAAAAGTACTGGAGTTTCAGCTTTAGCATCATCCCTTCCAAAGAAATCCCAGGGTTGATTCTCCTTCAGAATGGACTGGTTGGATCCCCTTACAGTCCAAGGGACTCTCAAGAGTCTTCTCCAACACTGCACTCAATATTCATCAGGGAAATGTAATGAAGTAGTTATGACCAACCTAGATAGCATATTCAAAAGCAGAGACATTACTTTGCCGACTAAGTTCCGTCTAGTCAAGGCTATGGCTTTTCCTGTGATCGTGTATGGACATGAGAGTTGGACTGTGAAGTAGGCTGAGTGCCGGAGAATTGATGTTTTTGAACTGTGGTGTTGGAGAAGACTCTTGAGAGTCCCTTGGACTGTAAGGAGATCCCACCAGTCCATTCTGAAGGAGATCATCCCTGGGATTTCTTTGGAAGGAATGATGCTGAAGCTTAAACTCCAGTACTTTGGCCACCTGATGCGAAGTGTTCACTCATTGGAAAAGACTCTGATGCTGGGAGGGATTGGGGGCAGGAGGAAAAGGGGACGACAGAGGATGAGATGGCTGGATGGCATCACTGATTTGATGGATGTGAGTCTGAGTGAACTGCAGGAGTTGGTGATGGACAGAGAGGCCTCCAGTGCTGCGATTCATGGGGTTTCAAAGAGTTGGAAACGACTGAGTGACTGAACTGAACTGAACTGAGTGACTTCACTTTCACTTTTCACTTTCATGCATTGGAGAAGGAAATGGCAAGCCACTCCAGTGTTCTTGCCTGGATAATCCTAGGATGGGGAAGCCTGGTCTATGGGGTCGCACAGAGTCTGACACAACTAAAGCAACCTGGCAGCAGCAGCATGTGACTCAGTGTTAAAAAATCCACCTGCAATGCTAGAGTCGCAAGTCAGATCCCTGGATTGGGAAGATATCCTAGAGAAGGAAATGGCAACTCACTCCAGTATTCTTGCCTGGGAGATCCCATGGACAGAGGAGCCTGGCGGGCTATAGTCAATGGGGTCACAAAAGACTCAGACATGACCTTGGGGATTAAACAACAAGGTTTATTGTTTGATAAATTGAACATAAATATTCATTATGATTAAATTCTCTTAGCAGAAAGAAGTGCTTTATAAAATATGGCCTGAACAGCAATGTATTTTAGGTCCAAGTGACTTGTTTTATATTTTCATTAATTATTACTGAATCCTTGATTAATGAGAGTCTCAGCCCTAATAATTTTTAACTTTCCTTGATTAAAGAGAAGTTGTATACTTTTTTTTTTTAAATGGCAACCCACTCCAGTATTCTTGCCTGGAGAATCCCAAGGACGGAGGAGCCTGGTTGGTTACAGTTCATGGGGCCGAAAGAGTTGGACATGACTGAGCGACTTCACTCACTCATAGAGAAAAGAAAGACATCAAAAAAAAAAAAAAAAAACCCAAAAAAACACCACAACCCCTTACTAGCTACATAGGAGAAATCCTTAATCACTCTGAATCACATATTGAATAACTATAAATTAGAAATAATAATAGCACCTTAATCTTGGGTTTATTTGGTAAATAAGATGAAATATGCTCAGAGATAAAATACTTAGTTTGCAGAACCAAGTAAGTGACAAAGAATAGTTAACAATTATTGTTTTTTATTACATCATACATGACCCTCTTATTTGAAGATTTTCAAAATTTCCACTGGTTTTGAATTCACGTAGATAATTTTTTTTTTTTTTTACAGTGCCTCACTGCATGTGGGATGTTAGTTCCTCAACCAGGGTTCAAACCCGAACCCCCTGCAGTGGAAAAACAGAGTTAACCACTGGACCACCAGGGGTTCTCCTGAGCACTCTGTGTATTTTAATCA
The DNA here is from genome assembly GCF_042477335.2 of Ovis canadensis. Classification (NCBI taxonomy): domain Eukaryota; kingdom Metazoa; phylum Chordata; class Mammalia; order Artiodactyla; family Bovidae; genus Ovis; species Ovis canadensis. Next base: position 17,219,778 of record NC_091266.1, read on the forward strand.
CGAGGCTTATGAAATATGCAACAATGACATTTGCTTGATGACCAGAAATCATAGAGCCAGTATGATACCCAAATCACCAAACATATTTATACAAATCAAGATGAGCTAGGTTACTTTATAGTAGCAAATACCATCAACATCAGTGGTTTAATGACAATAGTTTGCCTCTTACTCCCACAAAGACCACTGCAAACTCTACAGAAGCTGGAAACCTTAACTTGTTTCAACATTTCAGGCTGCACTGATGCTCCAGTTCTCTTTTATACTGCAGCTGACAGTCTACCTTCAGCCAACTTATGGCATTTCTTCCCATTTCAAGATTAGTGGCATAATGTTGGCAGCTTGCAAACAGAAGTAACCATGGCAAAATGCTACTGAAACTTTTTTTTTCTCTTATTTTGGAAAGCTAACTGCTGAATATTTGTCAGCACACTTTACATTAATAAGCACTTTCTTGAGCTATCTTGTAAAGTTTGAACATGGAAATTTACACATAGGATTTATCTGCTTCCAATAAGAACTTGCATGAATGTGTGCTCAGTTGTGACTGACTCTTTGTGACCCTATCCACTGCCAGCCTCTGTGTCCATGGAGTTGTCCTGAGAGGTGATATGGGGAGAGAGGTGGGAGGGGGGTTCAGGATTGGGAACTCATGTACACCTGTGGCAGATTTATGTCAATGTATGGCAAAACCAATACAGTATTGTAAAGTAAAATAAATAAATAAATAATAATAATAATAATAAAAGAATACTGGAGTGGATTGTCATTTCCTTCTCCAACTAGAATTTAAATGATTCAAAATTAGAAGAGAGGGTTATGGAGGTACTAGACAGAATAAGGAAGGCCTCTATGGAAGGGACATATTTAAATTAAGTAATGAAGCAAGCCATTTGGCCAAAATAAAGAAAATGAAAGTGTTAGTCTATCAGTCATATCCATCTCTTTGCAACCCCATGGACTATGTAGCCCACCAGGCTCCTCTGTCTATGGAATTCTCCAGGGAAGAATACTGGACTGTCTTACCATTCCCTTTTCCAAGAGATCTTTCTGACTCAGGTATCAAAACTGGGTCTCCTGCATTATAGGCAGATTCTTTACGATCTGAGCCACGAAAGAAGCTCAAATGGTAAAGAAATTTGGCAAAAGGGAAACAGCAAATGCAAAGGGTCTAAGGAATATCTGAGAAACATCAAGAAGGAAACCTGGGTAAAATGAAGATAATTACTGGGATAGAAGTAAGAGATAAGGTCAGAGAAGTAGCCGAGAGCCAGTTCATATAAGGCTTTATATGTCAAACTAAGAAATCTGGACGTTATTCTAAGTGAAATGAAGATTCACTTGACAGTGTTGAGTAGAGGAATGACATCGTGTGTCTACATTTTGCAGAGTCATTTTTAGCTTTCCTTTAAAGAATGATGTCTGTGTTTCTAGAGTGAGCAACAGGAAGATGGTAAATTTTCTGAGCAACAAACACTGGAGGAAGAGCAAAGTTTGCACGGCAGATGTGTAGTTCAGTTCTTTGTAACTGTCAGACTAGGATTTGAGTATTATATGGAAAGAGGAAACTAGATATGTTGATATATTGTATGCATGTATATTGGCTTACTTTGAGAGATATACTGTGATGAGAATAGAAATATGTTGAACATTTGTGCACATGGCAAGATTTGTATGCAGTATATTTAGGACAATTTCCTACAGTGACCTTCACAGAAAAGGGAAGAGATTGAAACCAATAAGCTTGGAAATTCAGTAGCTCTGAGGCCAATAAATCAGGAAATAGACTATTTCAGGTATGTCCCTAATAAGTATGCAGAATGACTCACCCTGTTAAAGAATTCTTCTTATGCCTAAGGTCCAGTTTAAGCTCTGACTAGTATGCTTTTCCTGATCCTCCTCAAAATTTTTCTTTCTTTTATAAAGAAAACAAAAAATTTTAAGCGACATATTTCATTCAATTCATATGAATTTTGTTTATGAAATTAAAAAAAAAAAACTTTGTCTAGGGACCATCTTATTTATTCAGAATACTAATGGGAATATATTATCTATATTCTTATTCATGCCTAAACAAATACTATTAGTACTCCACCAAACCATTAGGCATTTTTGATTTTCTGGTAATCAAAATACTTTAACTGTTATAAATTGTCTGTTAGTCTCCCAGACACTTCTGGAAATATTCTTAAGGTTTGTTTTAGTTTGTTATATTTGGAAATGGTGGACAGATCTAAGGTTATTACCTATAGTTATCCACTTTTATTAATGTTTCACAAATGTGAACGATTTTTTCATCTTAAAGATTTTCCAGAAACTGAAATTATAATTCTCTTTGTGGTGAAGAAGGATAACATATAACCTTACTTGTATGCAGCCCAGCTTCTGTCTCTGCATGTAGATAGAGCTTGGAGTCTAACAAGGCTCTCTTCCTCAAGAAGCTGTCACTTTCCACTGCAGGGAAATTTGTGAGTGAAAGGACCATTTCAAAATTGTTGGAGGCATAAGCTAATTATTCTGTTTTGCTCTTTATTCTTCCTATGTGGTTCAAAGTATCTTTTCTATGAGTCTTTATTTTGAAGTATAAATTAGCAGGAATAATGGATATTGGAGTTATCAGTAAATGGCAACACAATGATGACCCTGTATGCAAGACAGCAAAAAAGACACAGATGTGTATAACGGACTTTTGGACTCAGAGGGAGAGGGAGAGGGTGGGATGATTTGGGAGAATTGCATTGAAACATGTATACTATCATGTAAAAATCGAATCACCAGTCTATGTCTGATGCAGGATACAGCATGCTTGGGGCTGGTGCACGGGGATGGCCCAGAGGGATGTTGTGGGGAGGGAGATGGGAGGGGGATTCATGTTTGAGATCGCATGTACATCCGTGGTGGATTCATGTCAATGTATGGCAAAACCAATACAGTATTGTAAAGTAAAAGTAAAAATAAAAATTAAAAATTCAATTAAATGATAAAAAAGAATTAATAACATAAGCTGATATTATTTTTAACTGTATAGAATGTTATATCATTCTTGAAATCAACTATGTGAAGTGGTTAGTATTAATAGTAACATGTGACAGATACTATTACTATAGTGGAGACATAAAATTAAACATGTTATAGATCACAGAAGTGGTATACAGACAGTCCTAATTTGAACCCAGGAAATCTGACACTATAACTCATTTCTTATTAGCATGTAATGAGGGCTTTCCAGGTGGCACAGTGATAAAGAATCCACCTGCCAATGCAGGAGATGCAAGAGATAGAAGTTTGATCCTTGCTTGGGTCAGGAAGATCCCCTGCAGGAGGAAATGGCAACCAACTCCAGGAGTCTTTCCTGGAGAATTCCATGGACACAGTAGCCTAGTGGATTACAGTTCATGGGGTCACAAAGAGTTGGACACGACTGAGCATGCATACAGACAGCACATAATGAAATCCTTTACTCTATGCTACTACACTCAGCTGCACATCAGAGATAAAAAATCAACTAGATGTCATATATTATGAGAAACTCTGGCAACATTAAAAAAAAAAGTAAGTCATATTTTTACACGTCCGTAAATCATCACCCCAATTTTTTGGGAGTAGAGTATATTTCCTGACCTCAAAACCAGTAAAGTCGCTGATTATTCTATTAAAGTAATTCTCCTTGATGTTTGATAATACTTAGCAAGCACATACATTCCTCCACTTTTGCCCATGATAAGTTTCACTTATTCTCTAAAATTCATGTTATTCTTTTACACTCTTGCTATCTTTCTTTAATCTGAGAAATAAAACAGCAACCCTGGGGACTTTCCAGATGGCCCAATGGCTAAGACTCTGTGCTCCCAATGCAGGGGGCCTGCATTCAATCCTTGGTCAGGGAAGTAGATTGCAATGTACCTCAACTAACAGTTCACATACCTCAACTAAAAGATTTCACATACTGCAACTAAGACCAGGCACAGCCAAATAAATAAATATTAAAGGCAAAATCAAAAAGCAACCCTAATGACCTGACTGGCTAAGAGCTTGTCCACGGCTAGGCCTTGATATTCTTTTGAAGATAAAAGATTTCACAGAACATGAACTCAGACAAGATTATTCTGGGACTGTGATGGATAAAGAAAAAAAATGAGAGCATTGCCTAATCAAAACAGGACACTGTCCAAAATATAAAAATGAACAAATAGTCCCTTATACCCACTAATATCAGTGACTGTATCTTCTATACCTTTTGCAGCTTTATCCTTGCTTAATTTCACCAACTATTTGCAAAAGATTTATTTAAGAACCAATCATAGACTTATCCCATATACTGATAGCATAGGATTCATATTAAAGACATACTCCCTTGAAGCATCCCCTAATATTGTCATTGTTCAGTCGCTAAGTTATATCTGACTTGTGACCCCATGGACTGTAGCCTGTCATGGTCCTTGTCTATAGGATTTCCCAGGCAAGAACACTGGTGTGGTTTGTCATTTCCTTCTCCAGAGGGTCTTCCTGACCCAGGAATCGAACCCACGTCTCCTGCATTGGCAGGCAGATATTTTACCACTGAGACACCTGGGAAGTTCCTCTCCAAAGATATCTAAGTTCAAATCCAGAAATAAGTACTTTCTAATATTCTGTCATGACACACCACTGGGCTTCCTATATTATGTAGTCTTCACATCACAATGTATCAGTAAACTCCATTTTTCTCAATTATAGGTATGTACGAGAAACGCTGGGTTGGAAGAAGCACAAGCTGGAATCAAGTTTGCCAGGAGAAATATCAATAACCTCAGATATGCAGATGACCACCTTTATGGCAGAAAGTGAAGAGGAACTGAAAAGCCTCTTGATGAAAGTGAAAGAGAAGAGTGAAAAAGTTCGCTTAAACCTCAACATTCAGAAAACGAAGATCATGGCATCTGGTTCCATCACTTCCTGGGAAATAGATGGGGAAACAGTGGAACAGTGTCAGACTTTATTTTGGGGGGCTCCAAAATCACTGCAGATGGTGATTGCAGCCATGAAATTAAAAGACGCTTACTCCTTGCAAGGAAAGTTATGACCAACCTAGACAGTATATTCAAAAGCAGAGATATTGCTTTGCCAACAAAGGCCCGTCTGGTCAAGGCTATGGTTTTTCCAGTAGTCATGTATGAATGTGAGAGTTGGACTGTGAAGAAAGATGAGCACTGAAGAATTGATGGTTTTGAATTGTGGTGTTGGAAAAGACTCTTGAGAGGCCCTTGGACTGCAAGGAGATCCAACCAGTCCATTCTAAAGGAGATCAGTCCTGGGTGTTCTTTGGAAGGACTGATGCTAAAGCTGAAACTCCAATACTTTGGCCACCTCATGCAAAGAGTTGACTCGTTGGAAAAGACTCTGATGCTGAGCAGAAGCAGAAGGGGACGACAGAGGATGAAATGGCTGGATGTCATCACCGACTCGATGGACATGAGCTTGAGTGAACTCAGGGAGTTGGTGATGGAGGCCTGGCGTTCTGCAATTCATGGGGTCGCAAAGAATCAGACATGACTGAGTGACTGAACTGATGAGGTGATGACTAAAACTATCTTCAAAAAAGAAATGCAAGAAGGCAAAGTGGTTGTCCAAGGAGGCCTTAAAAATAGCTGAGAAAAGAATAGATGCAAAAGGCAAAGGAGAAAGGGAAATTTTTACCTAACTGAATGCTGAGTTCCAGAGAAGAGGAAGGAAGTTAAGAAAGCCTACTTAAGTGAACAGTGAAAAAAAAAAAAAAAAAAGAGGGAAAACAATAGAATGGGAAAGACTAGAGGTTTATTCAATAATATTGGAGATACCAAGGGGACATGAAAAAATAAAGGACAGAATTGGAAATGACCTAAAAGAAGCAGAAAAGATTAAGAAGAGTTAGCAAGAAGACACAGAAGAACTGTACAAAAAAGGTCTTAATGACCCGGATAACCGTGATGGTGTGGTCACACACCTAGAGCCAGATTCTGGAATGTGAAGTCAAGTAGGCCTAAGGAAACATTACTATGCACAAAGCTAGTGGGAGTGATGGAGTTCCAGCTAAGCTATTTTTTAAAATTTAAATTTATTTATTTTAATTAGAGGCTAATTACTTTACAATATTGTAGTGGTTTTGCCATACACCAACATGAATCTGCCACAGGTGAACACGTGTTCCTAGTCCTGAACCCCCCTCCCTCCTCCCTCCCCATACCATCCCTCCAGGTCATCCCAGTGCACTAGCCCCAAGCATCCTGTATCCTGCATTGAACCTAGACTGGCAATTCTTTTCTTATATGATATTATACATGTTTCAATGCCATTCTCTCAAATCATCCCACCCTCTCCCTCTCCCACACAGTCCAGAAGACTGTTCTATGTATCTATGTCTCTATTGCTGTCTTGCATACAGGGTCATCATTACCATTTTTCTAAATTCCATATATATGTGTTAGTATACTGTATTGGTGTTTTTCTTTCTGGGTTACTTCACGCTGAATAATTGGCTCCAGTTTCATCCACCTCATTAGAACTGATTCAAATGTATTCTTTTTAATGTCTGAGTAATACTCCATTGTGTATATGTACCACAGCTTTCTTATCCATTCATCTGCTAATGGACATCTAGGTTGTTTCCATGTCCTGGCTATTATAAACAGTGCTACGATGAACATTGGGATACATGTGTCTCTTTCAATTCTGGTTTCCTGAGTGTGTTTGCCCAGCAGTGGGATTGCTGGGTCATAAGTTCTATTTGCAATTTTTTAAGGAATCTCCACACTGTTCTCCATAGTGGCTATACTATTTTGCATTCCCACCAACAGTGTAAGAGGGTTCCCTTTTCTCCACACCCTCTCCAATATTTATTGCTTGTAGACTTTTGGATCAAAGCCATTCTGACTGGCATGAAATGGTACCTCATTGTGGTTTTGATTTGCATTTCTCTGATAATGAGTGATGTTGAGCATCTTTTCATGTGTTTGTTAGCCATCTGTATGTCTTATTTGGAGAAATGTCTATTTAGTTCTTTAGCCCGTTTTTTGATTGGATCTTTCTAATCCTAAAAGATGATCCTGTTAAAGTTCTGCACTCAATATCTGAAAAACTCAGCAGTGGCCACAGTTCAGGAAAAGCTCAGTTTTCATTACAAACATGAAGAAAGACAATGTTAAAGAATTTCCAGATTACTACACAATTACACTCATTTTGCATGCTAACAAGATCATGCTTAAAATCCTTCAAAATAGGCTTCATCAGTGTAAACTAAAAACTCCAGGATGTTCAAACTGGATTTCGAAAAGGCAGAGGAACCAGAAATCAAATTGTCAACATCCACTGGATGATAGAAAAAGCAAAGGGATTAAAAAAAAAAAAAAAAAAAAAAACCTACTTCTGCTTCATTCACTACTCTAAAGACTTTGACTAAGTTGATAAAACAAACTGGAAAATTCTTTAAAAGATGGAAATAGCAGACCACCTTACCTGCCTCCTGAGAAACCAGTACACAGGATAAGAAACAACAGTTAGAACTGGACATGTAACAATAGACTGGTTCAAAATTTGGAAAGGAGGTCGTCAAGGCTGAATATTGTCACCCTGCTTATTTAACTTCTATGCAGAGTACATCATGAAAAATGCTGGGCTGGATGAAGCACAATCTGGAATCAAGATTGCTGGGAGAAATATCAATAGCCTCAGATATGCAGATGACACCACCCTTGTGGCAGAAAGTGAAGAGGTGCTAAAAAGTCTCTTGATGAAAGTGAAAGAGGAGAGTGAAAAAGTTGGCTTAAATCTCAATATTCAGAAAACGATCATGGCATCTGGTCCCATCACTTCATGGCAAATAGATGGGGAAACAGTGGAAATAGTGTCAGACTTTATTTTTGTGGGCTCCAACATCACTGCAGATGGTGAGTGCAGCCATGAAATTAAAAGACGCTTACTCCTTGGAAGAAAAGTTATGACCCATCTAGATAGTATATTCAAAAGCAGAGACATTACTTTGCCGACTAAGGTCCATCTAGTCAAGGCTATGGTTTTTCCAGTAGCCATGTATGGATGTGAGAGTTGGACTGTGAAGAAGGCTGAGCGCCAAAGTATTGATGCTTTTGAACTGTGGTCTTGGAGAAGACTCTTGAGAGTCCCTTGGACTGCAAGGAGATCCAACCAGTCCATTCTGAAGGAGATCAACCCTGGGATTTCTTTGGAAGGAATGATACTAAAGCTGAAACTTCAGTACTTTGGGCACCTCATGAGAAGAGTTGACTCATTGGAAAAGACTCTGATGCTGGGAGGGATTGGGGGCAGGAGGAGAAGGGGATGACAGAGGATGAGATAGCTGGATGGCATCACTGACTCGATGGACGTGAGTCTGGGTGAACTCCAGGAGTTGGTGATGGACAGGGAGGCTTGCTGCGATTCATGGGATCGCAAAGAGTCGGACACCACTGAGCGACTGAACTGAACTGAACTGAAGCGACTTCATTTTCACTTTTCACTTTCTTGCATGGGAGAAGGAAAATGCAACCCACTCCAGCGTTCTTGCCTGCACAATCCCAGGGACAGAGGAGCCTGGTGGGAGGCCGTCTATAGGGTCACACAGAGTCGAACACGACTGAAGAGACTTAGCCAGAGCAGCAATAGCAGTATTTGTGTATAATCTTATTGTTCTACCTAGAGCAGTACCGGGCATACTTATCTCTTTAATATTGACAATTTTCACAAGGAATATAAAACCTTGTTGAGTAAGTTATTTCACATTCATACAAATTTATATACTCTAGTCCTTGCACACTTACCTTCATACAATAATTCAGTTCAGTTCAGTTCATTTCAGTCACTCAGTCGTGTCTGACTCTTTGCGACCCTATGAATTGCAGCAATTAGATTTCTACTAAACTATTTCTGAACTCAACTGAAGATTTACCTCACTTTTTGGTAGAGTTCATGGGTTCCCACTACCCTTTCAATTTGGATATCAAATTGAGTCAATCACTAGAATCACTAAAATGACTAACAAAACTGAGGAAAGTTTATACTTATGATTACAGCTTTATTTTATTTTATTTATTTTTTTTCATTTTATTTATTTATTTATTTATTTATTTATTTATTTTTAGTTTTTTATTTTTTAAATTTTAAAATCTTTAATTCTTACATGCATTCCCAAACATGAACCCCCCTCCCACCGCCCTCCCCATAACATCTTTCTGGGTCATCCCCATGCACCAGCCCCAAGCATGCTGCATCCTGTGTCAGACATAGACTGGCGATTCAATTCACATGATAGTATACGTGTTAGAATGTCATTCTCCCAAATCATCCCACCCTCTCCCTCTCCCTCTGAGTCTAAAAGTCCGTTATACACATCTGTGTCTCTTTCCCTGTCTTGCATACAGGGTCGTCATTGCCATCTTCCTAAATTCCATATATATGTGTTAGTATACTGTATTGGTGTTTTTCTTTCTGGCTTACTTCACTCTGTATAATCGGCTCCAGTTTCATCCATCTCATCAGAACTGATTCAAATGAATTCTTTTTAACGGCTGAGTAATACTCCATTGTGTATATGTGCCACAGCTTTCTTATCCATTCATCTGCTGATGGACATCTAGGTTGTTTCCATGTCCTGGCTATTATAAACAGTGCTGCGGTGAACATTGGGGTACATGTGTCTCTTTCCATTCTGGTTTCCTCAGTGTGTATGCCCAGAAGTGGGATTGCTGGGTCATAAGGTAGTTCTATTTGCAATTTTTTAAGGAATCTCCACACTGTTCTCCATAGTGGCTGTACTAGTTTGCATTCCCACCAACAGTGTAGGAGGGTTCCCTTTTCTCCACACCCTCTCCAGCAATTATTGCTTGCAGATTTTTGGATCGCAGCCATTCTGACTGGTGTGAAGTGGTACCTCATTGTGGTTTTGATTTGCATTTCTCTAATAATGAGTGAAGTTGAGCATCTTTTCATACGTTTGTTAGCCATCCGTATGTCTTCTTTGGAGAAATATCTATTTAGTTCTTTGGCCCATTTTTTGATATAAATCAGAATCTGCAAAATGAAGAGACAAAGGGTTAGGTTTAGAAGGTTACCAAACATGAAATGTTCATGTCCTGACAACAGTTCATCATCCTGACATATATGTCACCATCCCAACATATATATTCAATTATATTGCAGAGTTTTTTGGATCATTAATTAGGCAAGATTGGTTGAATCACTGGCCACATAATTGAACTCAATTTTTCCAACTAGAGGTCAGGTTTATATCACTCTTTGATGCCCCAGCACTTTAAAATCACATGGTTTCATCTGAGGCTGGCCCTGGGATGACCCAGAGAGATGGTATGGAGAGGGAGGTGGGAGGGGAGTTCAGGATTGGGAACACATGTACACCTGTGGTGGATTCATGTTGATGTATGGCAAAACCAATAAAGTATTGTAAAATAAAATAAAGTAAAAAAAAAAAAATCAGGACATTTAAGTAAGGGAAAAATAAAAAGATATATATATATATAATCATATATTAGAATTGCTTTGAAATTTATGAATATTTGCTTTTGGTCTAGATATCAGAACTTATGAATAATATGAATTAAATTTCAACTTCATTGTTAATTTTAAATACCAATCTATCTGATCTGCTTTTTAATTTGTATTGAAAATTTTACTTGTACTTATTAAAGTTTCATTTCTGTTTCATTTACAATTAAAAAATAAATAAATAAAGGAATGTCTACACTATTAACAAAAATAAATAAATAAAATAAAATCACATGGTTTGTCTTTCTGGCATGGCTAACCCCCATTCTGAGTAATTTCCTTGACCTAAATCAGGTATAGTATGAATTTTAAACCAGTTTCAGGCTAGTCATTAAGTATATCGTTTTAATTAACCACATTTGGGCTAATTAAAGAAAGGTAAAAATTATATATATATATATATATATATATATATATGTGCGTATATATATATATATATATATATATACACATATACATATATGAAGGCCCCAGATGAGAAATAGATGTCCCATATCCCTGTAGTTCTAGACCACTGCAGTCCACTGAGAGTCAGGCATTGCTGTCAAAGCAGGGTAGGGTCTCACATGATGAAATGTTTTTTTCTACTTCATTGCTCTTCTTACTCAGTGCCTGAATCATCATCAGTCAAGAGTAATTTAACAGAATAATATCTATAGGTCCAACATTTATTTGAAATGCTCATATCCATCACACTCTCCTAGATCTTCAACCATGCTCAGTATCAGCAATGCCATAGCCTTACCAGGCAAGAGGAAGCAGAGTCTGTGCTCAGGTAAGTTGAACCTTATCTATGCCTACTGGTTTAAAATTTTACAGAAAGCCCTTATATCCTCAGTTTTACTCTCAGCTTTGATTTAATCTTTTACATGAGTGGTTCTGATACTCAGCTTGATTCCAGCACCATAATGATGAAATTACTTCTCTATAGGTGACTTCAGTACACCTGCAAAGTATTCAGAGATGAAAATTCAAATGATTTAACTTCTAACTGCACATTTCCTAGGCAACATAGTTAATGGCCTTGATCTAGAGTACATATTTTTGTTTATTTGTTTTACCTCTACTGAGGTCTTTGGTTACAAGTAATAGAAATCCTCTAAAATTAACTTATGTAAAGATATTGTTTATTATTTGGATGGAGATGCTTTGGAGTCTAGGAACAAGAAGTACAGCTAAATGTTCACTTAATCTATGACAGAGAAGGCAAGACTATACAATGCAGGAAAGACAGTCTTCAGTCAGTGGTGTTGGGAAAACTTGACAGCTTCATGTAAAAGAAAGAAATCAGAACATTCCTTAACACCATACAAAGAAATAAACTCTGAATGTGTTAAAGATATAAATATAAGGCTGGATACTATAAAATACTTAGAAATCATAAGCAAGTGTTAGGTGCTCAATCATTTCCAACTGTTTGTGACCCCATGGACTGTAGCCTGCCAGGCTTCTCTGTCCATAGAATTCTCCAGGCAAGAATACTGGAGTGGGTATCCATTCCCTTCTGCAGGGCTTCTTCCCACCCCAGGGACTGAGCCTGAATCTCTTGCATTGCATGCAGATTCTTTACTGTCTGAGCCACCAGGAAAGCCCATATGACCCAGCAATCCCACTACTGGGGGTATACCCTCCGGGTATGTGTGTACATGCTCAGTCATTCACTCATGTATGACTCTTTGTGATCCCATAGACTATAGCCCACCAGGCTCTTCTGTCTATGGGATTTTCCAGGCAAGAATAGTGGAGCGAGTAGCCATTTCCTCCTCCAGGGAGTCTTTCTGACCCAGGGATTAAACCTGATTTCCTGAAGCTCTTGAAATGGCAAGCAGATTCTTTACCATTGAGCCATCTGGGAAGCGCACATACCCTGAGAAAACCATAATTCAAAAAGTTCCATGTACCCCAGTGTTCACTGAAGCACTATTTACAATAGCCAGGACATGGGAGCAACCTAAATGTCCATTGGCACATGAACGGATAAAGAATATATGATACATAGATAACAATGGAATATTACTCAGCCATGAAGGAATGAAATTGGGTCATTTGTAGTGACATAGACAGAGTCTGTTATACAGATGAAGTGAGTCATAAAGAGAAAAAAATGTATATTAACACATATTGTGGAATTTAGAAAAACAGTACAGATGAATCTATTTGGAGGGCAGAAATAGAAACACAGATGTGGAGAATGGACAGGTGAATACAGAGAGGGAAGGGGAAGGTGGGATGAATTGAGAGAATAGAATTTATACACACACACACACTACCATGTGGGAAACAGCTAAGGGGAAGCTGCTGTATAGCAAAGGAATTTCTACTCGGGGCTCTGGGATGACCTAGAGGGGAGGGGTGGAAAGGAGACTCAATAGGGAAGGGATATAGGTATAATATAGCTGATTCACTTTACTATACAACAGAAACTAACACGTAAAGCAATTATACTCCAATTTAAAAAAAATAAGGGAATAAAAATAACAAAACTGATGATGTCTGCCCCCCTACCCTCAGCAATAAAAAAAGCACAACTGAGAAGGTGGAATGAACAGGACTTGATGAACGATTGGAAAATGGATGAGGAGGAAAGAAGTGTCAAAGACACCTAATAGGTTCTTGTCTCAGCAAAAGCATGCATATGAATCCATTTCCTGAACTGGCACGGAGTACAGTGGAGGGAAGCCTGGAGCTTCATTACTAAATTCATTAATTTCTTAGAGGTCGGTACATAGAGGTACTGAGAAGTGTTAGAATGAGGGACTTCCCAGGTTGTCCAGTGAACTGCAGGGGTCATGGGTTCAATCCCTGGCCAGGGAAGTAAGATCCTTCATGCCACAAGAGCACAACTTCCCTCCTCAAAATAACAAAACAAACAAACAAACAAACAAAAGCAATTAATAAAAATGAGTAAAAGGCTGTCCTTGCCCTGAAGGAAGGAAGTCTGCAGTGAAGGAAAAAAAGAAATGCACACAAATACATGGAAAGCAGTAGATTCAGCTGTCAAAAATATTCTTGCTTTTTGACCACTATTGCCGGAGAATGATCTGAAGGAAATAATTCTAAAGGGAACACTGAATCCATTTCAATTCAACAAACCCCTTTTTTGACTACTCAAAATATATCAAGAACCATTTGACCTGAGGAATCAAAAACAGATACATAGCAAGTCCCCAACATATGATCAAGTTCCAATCCAAGAATATATTTGTAAGTCAGATTTGCTCATAAGACCAAAAAAATTCGCTTAGGGACCCCACTAACACAATCAACTTTATGGTGCTGTACTATAATAAGTTTATAAAAGTTTTTATAGAAATAATATATATATATGTATATATACATATTTTTTAGTATTATAGTAAAATACCTTGAAAAGTACAGTAGTACAGTACAACAGCTGTCATACAGGAGATGGCCTGCACATTCACATCTTTGAAAACTGACAACTTGAAAGTTCATATATAGGGGATTTACTGCAAAGACTTTGATGACAAGTTACTCACAGTCCAGTGGGTAAGATAAATGTGCAATTGATATGAAAGCACACAAGAGCAGAGCCAGCTGAAAAGTGAGGGGAGGCTGGCAGCAGGCCATATTCTTCAGAAAGACCTGCACCCCACAGCATGGAGCTGCCTCCCCAAGCCTTCTCTTTGGAACAGAATTAGGTTGGAATTTATCTTTCTGGCTTGCAATGCTTATAATATTAACTTGCTTAAACATTGTCTTAATTGTGAATAAAACATGTTTTTTTGTTAAAAAAAAAATCTTAGAGTAAAACATAGGCAGAACATTCTGGCATAAATTGAAGGAAGTTATTTTGGGGACCATCTCCTAGACTAGTGAAAATAAAAATAAACAATTGGGACTTAATTAAACTTAAAAGCCTTTTGCACAGCAAAGGAAACCATAAACAAAAGGAAGACAACTGACAAAATGGGAGAAAATATCTACAAACAAGTTGACCAACAAAGGATTAATCTCAAAATACACAAACCGTTCATGCATCCCAATATCAAAAAAACACAAACAACCCAATCAAAATTTCTGCAAGAGATCTAAATAGGCATTTCTCCGAAGACATACAGATGGCCAAGAAGCACATAAAAAGATGCTAAACATCATTGATTATTAGAGAAATGCAAATCAAAACAACAATGAAATATGACCTCTCACCAGTCAGAATGGCCATCATCAAAAATCTACAAACAATAAATGATGGAGGGGGTGTGGGAAAAAAGGAACTTTCCTATGCTGTTGGTGGAAATGTAAATGGATACAGTATGGAGATTCCTAAAAAATATTTTTAGTTCTATGATCTAACAATCCCACTCAAGCACGTATTCAGAGAAAACCATAATTTGAAAAGATACCAGAACTGCAACATTCACTGCAGGAGTATTTATAATAGTCTGGACCTAGAAGTAACCTAAATGATTGGATAAAGAAGATGTGGTATATATATACAATGGACTATTACTCAGCCATAAAAATAATAAAATAATGCAGTTTAGTAGATCACTATCATAATTACCTATCACAATTGGTAGAGACTGTGATACTGAGTGAAGCAAATCAGACAAACACAAACATGATATCACTTATATTTAGAATAACTAAAAATGGTACAAGTGAACTTATCTAAAAAACAGAAATAGAGTTATAGATGTAGCAAATAAATTTATGGTTATGGGGGGGTAAGGGGGTGGGGGATAAATTGGGAGACTGGGATCGACATATATATATATATATATATATATATATATATATATATATATATATAACTAATAAAGGCTTCCTATATAGCACAGGGAACTCTACTCAATACTGTGTAATGATCTTATGGGAAAAGAACATAAAAGAGAATATATATATATATATATGTACAGTTTTGCTGTACAGCAGAAATTAACATTGTAAATCAACTATACTCCATAAAACATTTTTTTTTTAAAGAAAATAAATGCAACTGAATTTGAGAACTGAAAATCTGCCAGGGAAAATAGAAAGAAGGCACTTTCTTCATGCCTCATACATTAGGGCAGGCAGTTTTTTTTTTTACTCTCATCTCTGTTTTATTTATCTCAGCTTTTTCAAGTCACATCTGCTTATAATGGTTCAGTAATGTTACTAGCTCTAAAGTTAAATCATTGTATGTGTGGAGCTAATTATTTGCTTCTTTTTGAGTCAGATATCCATCTTAGTTCATTCAGCTATGGACAAGAGGTGTTAAATCACACAGTATAGGCATATCTAGGAGAAGATTTTGTCAGAGAGTTCTGTGTCATCCAAAGCATCTTTAAAATTTTAATAGTGTAAAA
This sequence comes from Ovis canadensis, assembly GCF_042477335.2. NCBI lineage: Eukaryota > Metazoa > Chordata > Mammalia > Artiodactyla > Bovidae > Ovis > Ovis canadensis. The sequence continues at coordinate 17,235,623 of NC_091266.1, forward strand.
ACTGATGATTTCATAAAGTATTAAGGACATTATGAAGATTACTTAAAGGCTAAGGGACTTGAGCATCTATGGATTACAGGTCTAATAAGCTTCAATAAATTATTCCACATCTCATGTTATTGCTTCACATGATACATGGAAAAAAAATGAATGTAGATAGGGTTTGAGAGTGGGAGAAAAGTGGTTGTGCTTATAAAGATAAATAGATGACAGATATAAAAATTTATTATATATGTATTTATTTTCACACGTGTATGGTTATGTATCATTATGAAAAATTTTGTTAATTATTTAATCTAGATAGACACGCATGGTATATGTGTGTATGTGTTGATGGATGTCCATATGTGTATACATTATATTTTATAATAATACATGGGACTTCCACTGTGGCTCAGGGGTAAAGAATCTGCCTGCAATGCGGAGGCACAGGAGATGAGAGTTGGATCCCTGGGTTGGGAAGGGTCCATAGGGTCACAAAAAGTCAGACATGACTGAGAGATTAACACTTCACTTCATAGTTGCTTTATGTTGTGTTAGCTTCTGCTGTACGGCAAAGTGAATCAGCCTTATATATACATATCTCCTACCTTTTTCAGATTTCCTTCTGAAGAAAACCACACTTCCTAAAGATACATGTACCCTAATGTTCACTGAAGTACTGTTCAGAATAGCCGAGACTAGGAAGCAACTTAAATGTCTGACAATAGAGGAATGGATAAAGAAGTTCTGGTATATATACATATATAGTGAAATATTACCAAGCCAAGGTCTGCCCCAGTGGCTCAGTTGGTAAAGAGTCTGCCTTCAATGCGGGAGACTCGGGTTCAATCTCTGGGTCAGAAAGATCCCCTGAAGAAGAGAATGGCAACCCACTCCAGTATTCTTGCCTGGAGAATCCCAATGGACAGAGGAGTCTGGCGGGCTACAGTTCATAGGGTCACAAAGAGTTGGACACGACTGAGTGACTAACACATGACTAACACAAAAACATATAGAGTTGTAATATTACAATTTGTACACTTTATGTCTATATGAACTGTGGTGTTGGAGAAGACTCTTGAGAGTCCCCTGGACTGCAAGGAGATCCAACCAGTCCACTCTGAAGGAGATCAGCCCTGGTATTTCTTTGAAAGGAATGATGCTAAAGCTGAAACTCCAATACTTTGGCCACCTCATGTGAAGAGTTGACTCATTGGAAAAGACTCTGATGCTGGGAGGGATTGGGGGCAGGAGGAGAAGGGGACGACAAAAGATGAAATGGCTGGATGGCATCACTGACTCAATGGACGTGAATCTAAGTGAACTCCAGGAGTTGGTAATGGACAAGGAGGCCTGGTGTGCTGTGATTCATGGAGTTGCAAACAGTCTGACACGACTGAGTGACTGAACTGAACTGAACTGAACTGATGTCTATATGTTACCTTCAAAAATTAGTGAAACAAAGTGGCTTAAATCTGTATTTCCCTAATGGCTAATTGAGAGCTCCTTGGACTGAAAGGAGATCCAACCAGTCCATCCTAAAGGTATTCAGTCCTGAGTGTTCATTGGATGGACTGATGCTGAAGCAGAAACTCCAATATTTGGCCACCTCACGCGAAGGGCTGACTCATTTGAAAAGGCCCTGATACTGGTAAAGATTGAGGGCAGGAGGCGAAGGGAATGACAGAGGATGAGATGGTTGGATGGCATCACCGACTCAATGGACATGGATTTGAGTGGACTCCAGCAGTTGGTGATGGACAGGGAGGCCTGGTGTGCTGTGGTTCATGGGGTCGCAAAGAGTCGGACATGACTGAGTGCCTGAACTGAATTGAATGATCTCAAGCATCTTTTATATGGTTATAAGACATCCATATGTCTTTGGTGAATTATCTCATGTCTTTTTTCCATGTCCAATTTGAATTGTTTGCTTTTATAATATTTAGTTTTGAGAGTGCTTTATACAGTCTATCAGAAACACAGTTGAAAATATTACCTTTTACTCAATGGCTTGTCTCTTTATGCACTTATCTGTGTCTTTCACAGAGCAAAATTTTAAGTTTGACAAAGTCCAATTTTCAATTTTTCCTTTTATTGACTGTACATTTTGTCTTAAGTTTAAAGATTTTCTCTTACACTTATTTTCTAAGAGATTTATTGATTTAACATTTTTATTAAGTCTGAGATTATTTTGAGTTAAATTTTGTGTAAATTGTGAAACTTTTTTTGCATATGGATATCTAGTGCCTCCAGAATAATTTGTTAAAATGATTATCTTTCCTCTGTTAAGGTGCTTTTGCACATTGTCAGAAATCTGATGAGCACGCTTGTATGGGTCTATTTTTAGGATCTCTGTTTCAATTATCTTTGGGTTTACTATCTCTCAACACACACAGGCTTAATTAATATAGTAAGTCTTGAACTTTGATATTATATTTCAATTTTTTATGAGTTCTAGTTAATTTGTATCCTAATGTATATTTTAGAATAATATTGTCTTCGCCTACAAAAAGCCTTGGGCTTTCCTGGTGGCTCAGCCAGTAAATAATCCACCTGCAATGCAGGAAATCTTGGTTCAATCCCTGGGTCAGGAAGGTCAACTGGAGAAGGAAATGGCTACCCATTCCAATATTATTGTCTGGAAAATTCCATGCACAGAGGATCCTGGAGGACTATAGTTTATGGGGTCTCAGGAGTCAGACAAGATTTAGTGTCTAAACCACCACCACCATAAAAAGGGTGACTATGATTTTGATATAAATTACATCTAACCTGCATATAAATTTAAGGAAAATTGGCATCTTTACTATGTTTTCTTCTATTCCATGAATATAGTATATTGGTCTATTTATTTAGAGAGGCATACATTGATTTTTTTTTTCCATTAGTATTCTTCAGTTTTCCTCATCCTACTGCATTCCATGTTTTGTTAGACTTACATATAAGTATTCCAGTATATCCTCTGCATGGATCACAGCCTTATAGCAGTGAAGGGGTTTGCATAACTCAGTGAAGCTATGAGACATGCCAAGAAGGGCAAAGCAAGATGGACAGGTTATAGCTGAGAGTTCTGACAAAATATGGTCCACTGGAGAAGGGAGTGGTAACCAACTTTAGTATTCTTACCTGGAAAACTCCATGAACGGTATGAAAAGGCAACAAGATATGAGGCTGGAAGATGAGACCCACAGATCAGTAAGATGTCTAATATGTAACTGGGGAAGAGCAGAGGGCAACTACAAATAGCTCCAGAGAGAAAGGAGTAGCAGTGCCAAAGTGGGAATGATGCTCATCTGTGGATGCATCTTCTGGTGAAAGTCAAAAGCTGTAAAGAGTCCTAAATGTAGTACTTGGATGCAATGTCAAAAATGACAGAATGATCTCTGTTCATTTCTAAGGCAAACCATTCAGTATCACAGTAATCCAAGTCTATGCCCGACTAGTAATGCTGAAGAAGCTGAAGTTGAACGGTTCTATGAAGACCTACAAGGCCTAGAATTAACACCCCCAAAGATGTTCTTTTCATCATAGGGAATGGAATGCAAAAGTGGGAAGTCAAGAGACGCCTGGAGTATGGGCAAATTTGGCCTTGGAGTACAAAATTAACCAGAACAAAGGCTAAGAGAGTTTTTCCAAGAGAATGCACTGATCATAGCAAACACTGATTTCCAACAACACAAGATAAAACTCTACACATGGACATCACCAGACAGTCAATATTGAAATCAGATTGATTATATACTTTGCAGCAAATGATGGAGAAGCTCTATACAGTCAGCAAAAACAAGACTGGGAGCTGACTGTGGCTTAGATCATGAACTCCTTATTGCTAAATTCAGTCAAAAATTGAAGAAAGTAGGGAAAACCACTAGACTATTCAGGTATGGCATAAATCAAATGCCTTACAATTATACAGTCGTGGTGACAAATAGATCGAAGAGATTAGATCTAATAGCCAGAGTTCCTGAAGAACTATGGATGGAAGTTCATGACATTACAGGAGGCAGTGATCAAGATCATCCCTAAGAAAAAGAAATACAAAAAGGCAAAGTAGTTGTCTGAAGAGGTCTTACAGATAGCTGTGAAAAGAAGACGAGTGAAAGGCAAAGGAGGAAAGGAAAGATATACTCATTTGAATGCAGAGTTCCAAACAATAGCAAGGAGATATAATAAAGTCTTCCTCTGTGATCAACACAAATAATAGAAGAAAACAATAGAATAGGAAATACTAGAGATCTGTTCAACAAAATTGGAGCTACCAAGGGAATATTTCATGCAAAGATGGGCACAGTAAAGGAGACAAATGTTATAGACCTTATAGAAGCAGAAGATATTAAGAAGATACACAGAAGAACTATACAACAAAAGATCTTCATGACCCAGATAATCACAGTGGTATGATCACTGACCTTGAGCCAGACATCCCAGAATGTGAAGTCAAGTGGGCCTTAGGAAGCATCACTATGAACAAAGCTAGTGGAGGTAATGGAATTCCAGTTGACCTATTTCAAATCCTGAAAGATGATGCTGTGAAAGTGCTGCATTCAATATGCCAGCAAATTTGGAAAACTCAGCAGTGGCCATGGGACTGGGAAAGGTAAGTTTTCTTTCCAATACCAAAGAAAGGCAATGCCAAAGAATGTTCATACTACCACACAATTGCATTCATCTCACACGGTTGCAAAGTAATGCTCAAAATTCTCTAAGCCAGGCTACAACAGCACGTGAATGGTGAACTTCCAGATGTTCAAGCTGGTTTTAGAAAAGGCAGAGGAACCAGAGATCAAATTGCCAACATCCATTGGATCATGGAAAAAGCAAGAGAGTTCAAAAGAAACATTTACTTCTGCTTTATTGACTATCCCAAAGCCTTTGACCATGCAGATCACAACAAACTGTGGAAAATTCTGAAAGATATGGGAATACCAGACCACCTGACCTGCCTCTTGAGAAATCTGTATGCAAGTCAGGAAGCAACAGTTAGAACTGGACATGGAAAAACAGACTGGTTCCAAATTGGGAAAGGAGTACGTCAAGGCTGTATATTGTCACCCTGCTTATTTTACTTATATGCAGAATACGTCATGAGAAATGCTGGGCTGGATGAAGCACAAGCTGGAATCAAGATTTCTGGGAGAAATATCAATAACCTCAGATATGCAGATGACACCACCCTTATAGCAGGAAGTGAAGAAGAACTAACGAGCTTCTTGTTGTAAGTGAAAGAGGAGAATGAAAAAGTTGGCTTAAAGCTCAACATTCAGAAAACGAAGATCACAGCATCTGGTCCCATCTATCTCCCACTTCATGGCAGATAGATGGGGAAACAAGTGAAACAGTGACAGACTTTATTTTGTTGGGTTTCAAAATCACTGCAGGTGGTGACTGCAGCCATGAGATTAAAAGACACTTGCTCCTTGGAAGTAAAGCTATTACCTAGATATCATATTAAAAAACAGAGACATTACTTTGCCAACAAAGTTCCATCTCATCAAAACTACTGTTTTTCCAGTAATCATGTATGAATTTGAGAGTAGGACTATAAAGAAAGCTGAGCACCAAAGAATTGATGCTTTTGAACTGTGGTGTTGGAGAAGACTCTTGAGATTCGCTTGGACTGCAGGAAGATCTAACCAGTTCATCCAAAAGGAAATCAATTCTGAATATTCATTGGAAGGACTGATGCTGAATTTAAAACTCCAATACTTTGGCCACCTGATGTGAAGAACTGACTCATTTGAAAAGACCCTGATGCTGGGTCTGAAGGCAGGAGGAGAAGTGGATGACAGAGGATGAGATGATTGGATGGCATCACCGACTCAATGGACATGAGTCTGAGTAAACTCCAGGAGTTGGTAATGGACAGGGAGGCCTGGTGTGCTGCAGTCCATGGGGTCGAAAAACGTCAGACATGACTGTGTGGCTGAGCTGACCTGAACTGATTATATCTACTACTGTGGGCAAGAATCCCTTAAAAGATATGGAGTACCCCTCATAGGCAATAAAAGAGTCCAAAATGCAGTACTATTGCTCCATCCTAAAAAAGACAATATGATCTCGTTTCATTTCCAATGCAAAGCATTTAAAATCACAGTAATCCAAGTCTATGCCCTAAGTGATGCTGAAGATGCTAAAATTGAATGGTTCTATGGAGGGAAAAGGCTAAAAGAGTTTTGCCAAGAGAACACACTGATCATAGCAAATACCCTCTTCCAATAACACAAGAGATGCCTCTATACATGGACATCACCAGATGGATGGTCAATAATCTGTGAATGTGATGAACAGATTCAAGAGATCAGGTATGGTAGGCCAAGTGTCTGAAAAACTATGGATGGAAGTTCATAACATGGTATAGGAGGCAATAGTCAAAACCATCCCAAAGGAAAAGAAATGCAAGAAGGAAAATATCAACAACCTCAGGTGGCATCACTCCAATGACAGAAAGTGAAGAGAAACAAAATTTTCTCTTGATTGAGGGTGAAAGAAGACAGTGAAAAAGCAGGCATGAAACTCAATTTTCAAAAAAACCAAGATCCTAGATTCTGGCCCCATCACTTCATGGCAAGTAGAAGGGGAAAAAATGGAAATAATGACAGATTTTCTTTTCTTCTTTCTAAAATCACTATGGATGGTGACCATAGCCATGAAATTAAAAGACACTTGCTCCTTGCCTAGAGAGCTATGGCAAGCCTACACAGTGTATTAAAAGCATCAACATCACTTGTCTTACAAAGGTCCTTATAATCAAATTTATGGTTTGTAAATGACCAGTAGTCATTATAAATATATAAATGACTAGTAGTCATGTATGAATGTGACAATTGGACCATAAAGAAGGCTGAGCAAAGAAGAACTAATGATTTCACATTGTGGTGCTAGAAAAGACTCATGAGAGTCCCTTGTACTGCAAGATCAAACCAGTAAATCTTAAAGAAAACCAACACTAAATATTAATTAGAAGGATTGTTGCTGAAACTGAATCTCCAATACTTTGGCCACCTGAAGCAAAGAAGCAGCTCATTGGAAAAGAAAGTGAAACAAAAGATATTAAGAAAAGGTGGCAAGAATACACAGAACTAGATAGAAAAATATTAAAGATCTGGATAACCATGATGGTGCTATCACTCCTCTAGAGCCACATATCCTGGAACGCAAAGTTAAGCGGGCCTTAGGAAGCATCACTACAAACAAAGCTAGTGGAGGTGATGGCATTTCAATCAAGCTATTTCAAATCCTAAAAGACAATGCTGTGAAAGGGCTGCACTCAAGATGCCAACAAATTTGGAAAATTCAGCAGTGGCCACAGGACTGGAAAAGGTCAGTTTTCATTCCAATCCCTAAGAAAGGCAATGCCGAAGAATGTTCAAACTACTGCACAATAACTCTAATTCACATGCTATCAAGGTAATGCTCAAAATCCTCCAAGCTAGGCTCCAGCAGTATGTGAACCAAGAATTTCCAGATGTTCAAGCTGGATTTAGAAGAAAGCAGAGGAACCAGAGATCAAACTGCCAACATCTATTGGATCATAGAAAAAAATAAGAAAATTCCAGAAAAAAAAAAAAAAAAAACTTCTGCTTCTTTGACATTGCTAAAGCCTTTGATTATGTGGATCACAATAAACTATGGAAAATTTTTAAATAGATAGGAATACCAGACCACCTTACTAGTCTCCTGAGAAACCCATATGCAGTTCAAGAAACAATTTTGAGAAATGAACATGGAACAATGGACTGATTCAGAATTGGGAAAGGAGTACAGCAAGGCTGCATATCGTCATCCTGCTTATTTAATCTATATGCAAAGTATATTATGCAAAATGCAGCTGGATGAAGCCCAAGCTGGAATCAAGATTGCTGGGAGAATATCAATAACCTCAGATATACAGATGACACCACCCTTATGGCAGAAGTGAAGAATAACTAAAAAGCCCATTGATGAAGGTGAAAGAGGAGAGTGAAAAAGCTGGCTTAAAACTCAACGTTAAAAAAACTAAGATCATGACATTCAGTCCCATCACTTTATGGCAAATAGATGGGGAAATGATGGAAACAATGACAGACTTTATTTTCTTGGGCTCTAAAATCAATGCAGATGGTGATTGCAGCATCATTTGGCTGACAAAGGTCCATTTAGTCAAAGATATGGATTTTCCAGTAGTCATGTATAGATGTGAGTCAGTCCATACAGAAGGCTGAGCTCGAAGAATTGAAGCCTCTGAACTGTGTTTTTGGAGAAGACTCTTGAGAGTCCCTTGGATAGCAAGGGATTAAACCAATCAATTTGAAATTAAATCAACCCTGATGAGAAGAGCCAAGACATTGGAAAAGACCACGATGATGGGAAAGATAAATGGCAGGAGCAGAAGGGGACGACAGAGGATGAGACGTTGGTTGGTATTACCTACTCAAAGGACATGAATTTGAGCAAGTTCTAGGAGATGATGAAGGACAGGGAAGACTGGCATGCTGCAACCCATGGGGTCACAAAGAGTTAGACACACTGAACAACTGAACTGAACTAGTGAGGTCATACATTTAAGAAGGGAATGGTAAGTGAGGCATAAGAAATTTGAATGAAACTAAAGTCAAAGAATTCTGACTATGAAACATAGGATGAAAATAGATTCGCAGCAAGGAAACATGACCTGAAAAGTGTTTTTGATAAAAAACATCTTATAGATTTCTCTATATTAATGCATACTTTTAATCTGGTGTTAATATGCAAAGTAAATTATAACAGATATTTTAAGGTTGAAATTATAAAAATAAAGCAGTACTGCCTGGTTACCTTGTTATATCATCTTGACACTCAGTGTTTCACTATTCACATAATTAAAAGGTAATAAGACTTATATGGAAAAAAGTTATATAATATCGCAACCACTCACTTACTGTGTGGCTATATCAATACCTATTGTAGACTCCAGAGCACATAATGGGCTCAATAAATGTATGTTAAATGTAGAAAGAAAATGTCAGAGGGGAAAAAAAAAAAAAAGACGTTGCTTATTGTAAAGTTCATGCCTTTTCTCCTGTGCCACAGTTTGCATTATGATTAAATCTTCTTATAAGGGAAATAGCCTCCCCAAGTATTCAATAACATAAAGAATATTACAAAAAAAGTTAAGACCAATACTTTTTTTCTAGGCCATGTTGGCCCCCAAGATATGCTAATATGAGGAACAGACATTCTGAAATCAAATTTTTACATACATATTTCCTTATATCATCAGTTAATCTTCAGGTTAAATTTTATACCATAAGCTTCAATTTATACACACAAGGATGATTGTGTGCACCCTGTGTCCATCCTAGAGCTAATCAACTATAGTCTAGATTAACAGTTTGTGAAAAGAAGAAAGCTTGAGTTACAAAAGCTCATCATTGCTCATTAAATATCATAATGAATATTTGTGTCTATGATGACTAAAAAATAAGAAAGATAGTCAGTTTTATGTTCCTATGTATCATCTGTTCCTTTTTTCATCTTGTATAACTCACATGGCTATTTCATATCAGATTATACTTTATAATCTTAAAATTATAACTACTGCATAAATTAATTAACTATAACTAGGTCATCTCATTTAATTCTCATTTCTTTGACATTTTCTAAGCTCATAGTCTTTTGGAATTATCTTAGTTTTTCAGGCCATTAGATATCTCTGGATCCATTTCAGAAGTTTCAAAAACAATTACCTTTAGATTCTCTCTTTAATATCATCTCTGAAGCTCAATACTTTTAGTTTTCAAATATTTCTTTCTTTAAGATATTCCAGTATAGATGTTGACCTATTTAGTTTGAGCAAAAGGAATGTTTATTCTCTAAACTTTGAACAAATTCATAAAAAAAGAGTCTCAGTATATTCACATATTAGAATAAGTGGTTAAAAATGCACTATACAGTGAAATTCACCATTTGATAGTATCTGCATTCCCATGCCCAAGTAGTGCTCACTCCCTCCTGATTTGATTATTCCTCCCTAAAAATCACTGGACAAAATCTTCAGAAAATATTGGCTCCACAATGTGACTTACTGAAGGAGTTTGAATCTCATTAAAAGCAATGACCTTATCATGGTTCAGGTTCCCTTTCCTCAAATTCAGCCCTGAGTGCTTTCTTTCAGTAACTCAAAGCTTTATGATTTTAGCAGATAAACAATATACCTGTCTTCCTCCCAATGCATAATGATGGAGTCCCAGGCACAATTCTTTCAGTCAAGTCTTTATAAATTTTATGAAAAGCTAATAGGAAAACTCTGTACTACAGAACCTGATATTGATGCTTACTTTTTTTACATACATTAAGCTGAAAGTATAAGATGCTGCAGGATGGTAGTAAAGGTAAATTCTCTAGTTGAGCAGACTCTGCTAAAAGACTTGGTTTGCCATTTTAATGCTTTTCATAAGAAAACGTTATCAGAGTTCACTCACATCTATCTTGTTGCAAAGCAAATTATCATTCAGTCTGTTAGCTTTAAACAAGTGAGCACACAACTGCACCTTGGTCCAGAAGAGTACTCCACTGTGCCTTGATGCATTTACAGTTAGTTTCACATCTGTTACTTTAACTCATTAATATTGATATTAATTCAATCTCGTACAATTTACAATTCATAGTGTCCTTGAGTTACTCCTTACTGAAATGTTAGTAGAGCTATGTTTTCTTCTTTATTCTTAATTTGGTAATATCGATTTTGCTGCTCTAATAACTATGTAGCCAATTCAGAAAGTGCCTGTTACTCTGCGTATCCACATATCCTCCTAGTATGCTTCTCACCCATGCAGCTGATCATGGTGACAGAAAAAAACACAAAACAACACTAACTTGTGTCATTTTGAATTTATAACACCATGAACAATCTCGATTATGTTCAGAAGTCAGACTGTATTTATCCAATCCATTCACTCTACCACTTCCCTAAATGACTGTCTCAAACATTATCATTTGTCTCCTAAAATCTCAACCACATCTTTCCTACTCTTCATTTTAATTTATGTATCAATACTTGCTCCTTAATTATTAAGAAAATTATACATAAAGAGAATTTACAGATGCTCATTACCACATCCACCTAACTACTAGCCCTTCTCCTCATAATTTATGTTTCTTAACTGTTCTTATAAATTTTGTGTGCCAATTCTTGCCCATGTGTTACTGGTCACATTTTGATTCAGCTACTCAAAGATACTGTTTTGGTACTTTGTTCCTCTCTTTCCTTTGCCATCATTACTTTACTGAATTATATCCATCAGTTTACAGGCATTCTGTTATTTCTTCCATTTAGAAAAAAAAAAAAAAGCACACTTAAAGATATGATTAGAAAATGATTTTCAAATCAAATAAGTGTGGACATATATTCTAGCTCATGCATTTACTAGTAGATGACTTCAGGCAGATTATTTAATTTTTTCAAAATTCAATCTTTTCCTAAAGAGAAAGAAAGAAAGAAAGAAACTGAAGTCACTCAGTGGTGTCTGACTCTTTGTGACCCCATGGACTGTAGCCTATCAGGCTTCTCCAGTGATGGGATTTTCCAGGCAAGAATACTGGAGTGGCTTGCCATTTCCTTCTCCAGGAGATCTTCCTGACCAGGGATTGGACCCAGGTCTCCCTCACTGTAGGCAGATGCTTTACCACAGGCAGATGTCAATTATTATCTTACAAGATTGTTGACATGTTGAAATGGGATCATATAAAAAGTGCCTTTTATAGCATTGGACACCAAGATGTTTAATAATTTGGTCGATGATCCTGTTTCTCTGGGAGGAGAAAGACATCCGTTCTTAAATCCCAATTTTCTACTAGCTATCAACTTTTCCTTCTCTACTTCCTGCAAATTTTCATGCCATGATATATTTTCACTATTTTCAGTTTTTTCTTATTTGTCTCTGAAACCCTAACTACTTATGTTTTTCCCTCAAGAGTCCACTAAAACAGCTCTTTCAACATCTCTAATGTCCTTATTGCAAAAAGCTTTGCCAATGTCACCAATGTCTCTTATTTTGTTAAAAATATGAATAAGTTCTGATTTGACATACTCCTTCTATCCTTATGGGCTTCCCTGATAACTCAAATGGTAAAGAATCCACCTGCAGGAGACCCTGGTTCGATTCCTGGGTCAGAAAGATCCCCTGGAGAAGAGATAGGTTATCCACTCCAGTATTCTTGGGCTTCCCTTGTGACTCAGATGGTAAAGAATCTGCCTGCAATATGAAAGACCTGGGTTTAATCCCTGGGTTAGAAAGATCCCCTGGTGAAGAGGAAGGCTACCCACTCCAAAATTCTGGCCTGGAGAATTCAATGGACTGTATAGTCATAGAGTTGCAAAGAGTTGGAAACAACTGAGCAACTTTCACTTTTACATCTTTATATACTTTTCTTAATTTGTCCTTTAAGTGCTTACAACCACCAGTTACACATGGCACAATGGCAAAGGGGAGCTGTTTATCTTAGAGTAATTATATTTTTACATACATCTTATTTCCTTTTTTGAGCAGATGGTCCTAGGTGCCATAATAAAAAGATTGTTTTCCAATGTCACCCTCCAAAAAGCCAATTTGTATTAGCTGAAATAAGATACCTCATCCTGATACCTTTCCTTCCTCACAGGCTAATCCTTCTCAATCTACCTTGAGAGTTTCTTCACTTCTCTCCAATCTGTTAATATTGGATTATTCTAGGGCTAGTCTATTCTCTTTTGATTTATTCACTTTAAACACCTTATGACAGAGAATACTATGTTATATCTGCAGTCCAAACTTTTCTTTAAAAATCCAAACATCTAAATACAACTGCTTACTATATTTCCAGTTGTGTTTCTGTTCTAACACAGTTGATCCTTATACAGCATCAGTTTGAAACGAGCATGTCTATTTCTATGCAGATTTTTTGATAAACATGTATTACACAATCCATGATGAGTTGAATCTGAGAATGCAGAACTGCAGGTAAGGTTATAGGACAGATTTTGTGCGGATTTTTGACTGTGTAGGGGTCAACACCTCATCCTCCATTATTCAAGGGTCAACTGTCTGTATGTCTAATATAACATGTTTAACATATAACTCCTGGGCTTCTATACCACCTAGACTTGATTCCTTTAATCCTCCCAACTACAGCTGATGATGGCAACTCCAACTCAGGCTAAAAACGTTCTATCAACTTCCACTCATTTAATTTTGTTCACTCATGCCACACAGAACCTGTGAGGAAATATCCAATGTGAAATGAAAATATCTCCTGCCATGTTGATAAACAAGTAATGTCACAGCCGTCAGTGATTTCTGGCCTCCAAATGTGAATGAGGGCTCCCAAAACTGCTATCCAGTGGATGCTGCTACCCTCCATGGTGATTGCTGAGGATCTGGGGGGATGCAAGAAGCAAGATGAGCAAGAAAATGGTACTGGCCCTAGAGAGCTGAGGTGCATATGAAAGGAATTAATTCAGTGAGTCCAGAGCCTTGCCTCTTTCCATACGTAGAAGACTAAGTTCCTTAACTTGATACCGGATCTTTGATGTTCAGACTCCCTGCTCTTTGTTACAAACTTGCATATAGCCTGACTTTCCCTCCTGCCTCCTTAGTTTTCTCAGAGCTACTTAGATGCTGTCTCCTGAGCTCAGAGTCCTAAGCATTCCCACCAAATAAAATGACTCTCTACCTTCATGTTGTGATTATATTTTTTTAGTCAACACCAGAATAAATCCAAATTCCATTGTTATTCCATTCTTTATTTATAAACACCACCTGATCCAAGTCCACAATGCCTCTTATCTGGATTTGATCATCATCTAACTAATCTGCAAGTTTCCTTCCCTTGATTTCTAATGTATGTTTTCAGCCTAGAAAGCAGAGAGATTAAACTAGATTATATCTGTATATAGATTTCCCTGGTGGCTCAGACGGTAACGCATCTGCCTACAATGCGGGTGACTAGGGTTCGATCCCTGGGTAATTCCAATCTTCCCAATCCATAGATAACTAATGAGAACCAACCATATAGCACAGGAAACTCTACTCAAAGCTCTGTGGTAACCTAAATGGAAAGGAAATCCAAAGAAGAGGGGATTTATGTATACTTGGAACTGATTCCACTTTGCTGTACAGTAGAAATGAAATTGAAGTTGCTCATTTGTGTACAACTCTTTGCGACCCCACGGACTATAGCCTACCAGGTTCCTCTGTCCATGGGATTTTCCAGGCAAGAATATTGGAGTGGGATGTCATTTCCTTCTCCAGGAGATCTTCCCAACCCAGGGATTGAACCCAGGTCTCCCGCACTGTAAGCAGATGCTTTACTGTCTGAGCCACCAGGGAAACTCTTTTGTCTTTAAATAGTGATGGTATTTAAGGTTGTGATGTGGGTCATTTGGGGGAGTTACTCAGTTTTCATGGGAATTCCCCATATATACAGAAAGTACCCAGGTTAATAAAGTTTATTTTTCTCCTGTTAGTGTGTTTTTATTATTATTATGGGGGGAGGGCTTTTAGCCAAGAACCTAGGATAGAGGGAAAATTATTTTTACTCCCCTACATAATTATTTCAATTTAAGAAGCTATGAGAAGCTTTTAATTTTAATTAGATCCCATTTGTTTATTTTTGCTTTTATTTCCAGTCTATGTCCGATGCAGGATACAGCATGCTTGGGGCTGGTACAGGGGGATGACCTAGAGAGAAGTTATGGGAAGGGAGGTGGGAGGGGGGTTCATGTTTGGGAACACATGTACACCCGTGGTGGATTCATGTCAATGTATGGCAAAACCAATACAGTATTGTAAAGTAAAATAAAGTAAAAATAAAAATTAAAAAAATAAAAAATAATTAAAAAAGAAGAAGCTATGAGAAATATTGGCTATTACAGGCAACTAATGCAAAGACTTTCTTATAACTCCAAAAGAGCTTTGACTACCAATTTACTTCTAGGTGTATCTAAAAGTGGGAACCACAAATTATTAATATGTTAACAGTTTAACCTTATCAAAATTTTGGAGTAGCCATCATAGTCAACAAAAGAGTCTGAAATGCAGTATTTGGATGCAATCTCCAAAACACCAGCATGACTTCTATTCTTTTCTAAGGCAAATCATTCAATCAAACAGTAATCCAAGTCTATGCCTTAACCAGTAATGCTGAAGAAGCCGAAGTTGAATGATTGTATCAAGACCTCAAGACCTTCTAGAACTAATGCTGAAAACAATATGTCATTTTCATGATAAGGGACTGGAATGCAAAAGTTGGAAGTCAAGAGATACTTGGAGTATCAGGCAGATTTTGCATTGGAGTACAAAACAAAGTAGGACAAAGGCTAACGGAGTTTTGCCAAGAGAACACACTGGTCATAGCAAGCACTGCCTTCCAACAACACAAGAGAAGACTCTACACATGGACATCACCAGATGGTCAACACTGAAATCATATTGATTATATTATTTGCAACCGAAGATGGAGAAGCTCTATATAGTCAGCAAAAACAAGACTGGGAGCAGACTGTGGCTCAGATAATGAACTCCTTATTGCCAAATTCAGACTGAAATTGAAGAAAGTATGATAAACCACTAGACCATTCAGGTACGACTTAAATCAAATCCCTTCGATTATACAGTGGAAGTGACAAATAGAGTCAAGAGATTAGATCTGATAGAGAAATGTTTTGTTATGTCTCAATATTGAGAGTTCTCTCCCACATTAAACTTAAGTTCAATTGACCTTGTGGATTTTAACCCAACTTTTAACCTCCCTCTCACCTATAAAATCTATCACCATTTCCAGACTTTTTCTATACAAGAAAAAAAAAGCTAAACAATTGAATTTTCTAGGTAGTTTGCTCTATGTGGCTATTCTATTCATTCTCAGAATGAGGCTCAGGACCAAATACTCTAAGATGGAATAATTCATCTTAGATTTTCCTCACACTATAAGCAAATACACAGCTGGACATAAATGACAAAAATAAAAATTAAAAAAAAAAAACCCTACAGATATCAAACAGTTGATAGCATAGTACTAAAATTGTTAAGAGAAGGCTAATATAAAAAAATAAATAAATAAGCTCTATATTCACTCTGAGTTTATATCTGAGGACATTTTTCAAACAAGTAGGTACAGACATGAAACAGTAAGGGACAGTCTCAGTGGATGGAGAAATTACAAATCGAGTTCAGCGATGCTAAGATGGGCAAAGATCATAGTGGTATAAGTTTTTAAAGTAGGGGGACCGCATAGAAAGATTCCTCCAATTTTCAAGCCTGATTTCCCTTGGGATCTTCATTAAAGCATAAGCTACACGGGTAGAAAATGGATTCTGAAGAAACTGTGGGAAGACGCAAAGCAAAACAAATTTCAAAAGGTAGCACATATTAAAATGGATTATGTCGACCATAATCTCATTCAACAAGAAATAATACCTGTAAAACTCACAAACACTTGAAAATCAAGCAATACTTTTTCTAACTAGTCTATAGGTCTCCAATAAAGAAGAAAAAATACACAGAGTGAAATTAAACAATAATTTTAAAAAATCAAAATTCATGGAGTGCAGTTCAAGCAGTGTGTAGAAGGAAAAACATAACTTCAAATGAATAAGTTGAAAAATATTTTAAAATGAAAAATCACATTATTATCTCAAAATCTATTTTAAAAAATATTCCTCTAAAATAGATATCCAAAAATAAATAATAAAGGTGTAAGCAGAAATCAATAGAGCAAAATAAGAAAGCAAACATAAAAGTTGCTTTATTGAAAAATGAGTAAAATTGGTAAATTTCTAGCAAGAGTGATCAAGAGAAATAACTAATAACAAGAAAAAGGAAACTTCACAATATCTCATGAAGATATCATGATGTGAAGGTAGATTGTGAATCATTATAAACCAATCAGCTGACAACATATAAAAATGGATAAATTCTTTGAAATTCACCATTTTATGAAATTGGAATAAAATCCCAAGAAATGTGGCCATGATCTCTTAAGGAAATTCAATCTGTAATTACACACTTTACACAAACTGAAGTCTAGCACTAGACAGTTTCATTGCTTAGTTCTATACAACATCTAATGATGTAATAAAAACAAGCTCACTCAAACTTTTTTAGAAAACAGAGAAGGAATAAATATTTTCTGAGGCCAGTGTAGCAGTGATATCAAAATCTGCTACAATATTCCAAGAAAAGAAAGTTACAGATCAATACAGAATTCTTAAATTCAGTTTTAGAAAACTAAATCTAGGATAAATCAAAATTGATAAAACCTTATGACCACGTGGGTTTTATCTCACTACTATAACTGAACAGTTAATTTAGTAATGTTCACATCATATATGAAAAATACACAGAATCAACACTTTATATGTATATACTATTAAAATCATTAGAAAATGCAATGGAAACATAAACTACTGGAAATCACATTATAACATATGAAATACAAGAACTAGGTTAAGCAAAAGTTGTGCAAGGATTGATCAGAACAAAGAAATTGGTACCATTTTAATGTTATCAAGTTCTATGCTTAAATGTCACTTCCTCATGTAAGTCTTCATTGTTTCCCTAAGTTTATTCTACTTAATAAGTTAACTTATATAATTATTTATATATTGTATATAAGTGTGAAACCATAAATAGCATGTGTTAGATTTTATAGTTTTAGTTGCTCAGTTGTGTGTGACTCTTTGTGACCCCATGGACTGTAGACCACCAGGCTCCATGTCCATGGAATTCTCCAGGCAAGAATACTGGAGTCGGTAGCCCTTCCATTCTCCAGGGGATCTTCCTAACTCAGGAATTGAACCCAGGTCTCCCACGTTGCAGGCAGATTCTTTACCACCAGGGAAGCCCTAGATTTTATAAGTCAAGGATATTTTAGTCTCTAACGGTAGAAATCTAATTCATAATAGTTTAAGAACAGAGGGGCTTTATTGATTAATGGCTTCATGTAAATAAAACGTTCGGGAATGGTGCTATTTCTTTCTTCTTCTTTTTTTTTTTTTTTTTTAGTCTTTTAACAGCACTTTTGCCTTTATTTTTTTTAAGTTTTCATTAAAACTTTTTTCATTCATTTATTTATTTTTTAATATAATTTTTTTAATTGGAGGTTAATTAATTTACAATATTTCTATTGTCATATCTAAGTGTTTAAACAAGGTCTCTTGCACACTATCTTAACACTGAGCCTATCATTCTATCCCTCAATTTTTTAATTCTACTTTCCTTACGGTCTCTCACTGAAGGTTTTCTTTCATACATTTTTAAGAATTCCCACTCATTTTCAGAATCTCAATATTCAAAATCCATGGGCAGAATGTTGATGGCAGCAATAAGATGACTCAACTCCAGATGCTTTCTATCCTGGTATCTTGCTTGAGGATTCATAAATATGTATGAAGCTCTATCATGTGAAAAATGAGGAATAGATGCATATAGAAGGAGTAGATATTCATTACAGAGTAATTAAAACACCAGGAGGTCAGGGTCAATGGCTGTAACATTTTTACTCATTTTTTCTTCAGGGATTAATCCTCAGTACTTATTGTGGTTCTTAACAAAATTTATTGGTCATTATTTGTTAAATGATTAGAAGGGAATCCCAGATATACTTCAGTCATTCTTTAGTCATTGTTAAATTGCTTTCCTCATTTTCATTTGTAAATTTTATTAATTTGAACTTCAGTGATATTTTCCCTTTCATATCACACAAATAGAACATTAGTAATGAACTAGACTGTTTTTGTTAGAAAAATATCAAAATCAGGACATATTCTAATTTTTCATTGCTGTGGTCTTTATATTTTAAGTTAAGGACTATAAAATGAGAGAGATGATCAATTAATGCATTAAGAAAATGAATAATAAACTCATGTCTTTTTCATTCACATTAATAAACCTCGTCATGAAATATCTGCTTTGTAACTCAGGTCTACACTTTCTCCATCTTATTTGTATTTAGTGAATTAGTTAAAAATCTACACTGTTGATCTAACCTTCCCTAGATCCCTAACATAGCACTTCCTTATCTCCTTTGGTGCCCACAGCATATTGTATATGCTCTAATTGTACATACCCACTCTGTTGTACATATTGCATCTCTCCATCATGAAAGGAAAATCTTTATCATCATTTAAGAAGTCATTGGTTTTAATTCATTTCAGCAACTAAGAATTCTTCAGCATGTACAACGTGACAGGTATTGTGCTAACAGGACTGTAAAGATACATCATCATCCATTAAGGACACTCTTAGGCTACAAGTTATGCTTGTAGCATACATATATGCTACAAGTATATATGTAAGATCCAGAATTATTTGCTTATGGTTAGCTTTCATTTCAGACTGAAACACTTTTTTAAATGTTGCCCCCAAATTCTTACTTCTTTACCAAGTTTCTTTTATTTTTATTTTATTCTACCCTATTTCAATGTTTGGCCTTCCGGAAAGTTTTTTTTTTTTTTTAATATAAATTTATTTATTTTATTCAACTAGAATTTTTAAAAGAAAAGAGCCAAGGGACACCTATTACTACTTTAGATAAATCATCCTTTTGAAAAGTAATTATACCTCACACTTTTATGTCATAGCAAGGTAATGATAATAATTCTCTAAATGCCTTGTCTAAAGTGTTTCCTCTTCCAGTCTGTTTCTTATGATGCTTGTCAGATTAACATTAAAATGTGGCTAAAGTCTTTGCCATTTTTTCTGGTAAAAGAGCCACCCCAGTGTTCCTTCTTTCTGGAATGCTGTACCTTAAGTTTTAACTTTAGAAATTCTAGCTTTATCCCAACTCCTCAGTGCTCTTTCCTGAATAGCTAGTACCAGCAAGGCTCTCCCCTCCCTGAGACCCTGTGGCCTGAAGAATCTTTTAGAGCAACTGTTTTGCACACTGCATATATTCTTACATATTGTTTTATTCTGCTTGTTATAGCTTGTGATGTAGGCTGAATTTCTGTTGAGATCCACATTGTGATGAATTTCTCTGTATACAAAAGGTAAAGAACCTCCAAAAACTGATGTACTCAAGAAAAAGTTAATGCTATCTTTAATAATGATAGAAGTGGTCTAGAAAGATTTAGCGCTTTTATGATATTAAAATATATAGCTCCTAAACATTTAATTTCATGTCATCCATCTTTAAGTCTTAAATTTTAAGATGAGAGAAAGATGTGTGTTTTACTTTCATAAAATATGATTCCACCTACATATAATAATTAGGACAAAGAAAAATTAAATTGTGAAAACGCTGATCAATATCACTTCAGACAATAAAAACATGAAACAAATTATATCCTGGGTGCTTCAAAATAGATTTTTTTTTTTAGCTAATTGAAATGAATATATCAAATGAAAGGAAAATAAAGACTACAGTGAGTCATCATTTTCATTTTTAAATTATATCCAATTAGGTAAAATTAATTTATCAGAGAAAATAGTGAATATTAAAGTATAGTGCTAACTAAGTCTGTTATGGGGCAGTGAGTCTTATATATGTGATATTCTTATTTTTTGAAACATTAAATGGAGGGAAGTTAGTATAGTATTTAAGACCCTAGTAGCTCAGCTGGTAAAGAATCCACCTGCAATGCAGGAGACCCCATTTCAATTCCAAGGTCGGGAAGATGTGCTGGAAAAGGAATAGGTTCCCCTCTCCAGTATTCTTGGGCTTCCCTGGTGGCTCAGCTGGTAAAGAATCTGCTTGCAATACAGGAAACCACGATCTTTGGGATCGTGGATTCCCAAAGAGTCGGACACAACTGAGGGACTTTCATTTAAGACACTTGTGGTAGATTTTGCCTTGAATCTTGACCTTACATTCTAATACATGTTTGATTGTAAGGAAGTCATATATTCTCTCTGATCGTCAATTCTCTCACATAGAATTTAGTATAATATTTGTCTCAGAAGGTTGTCATAAGATTTAAATAGTACATAGTAAAGTGCTCATTAAGGTGCCTAACACATTTACTAATCCAGAAATCGCAAGGTATTAATATTTTCAGATACCTTGTAACTTGAAATCTTCTCCTAAAGCACTTATATTTAATAACAGGGAGGTCCAGCTCCATTATGAAGTTTGTTTTAACAATGCCCAGATTTGGAGCAACACATGAGCTGATATTAAAGGAGGTAAATGCTGAAGGAGTACCTGAAATTGTATAGTAGATTTGAAGCTTAAAGCTATAATGTTATTTTTAAATAAAAATGATTATTAATATCTTCATTGATTTGTAGTTACCACTGAGGACAGGATGTTGACTGGAATGAAACATGAGATGAGTTTCTGGGGGTATTTATAATGATTTATTTCTTGATATGGGGCCTATAATGTGTTGATCAGTTTATTAAAACAATCTGAGCTATGTATACATGTTATGTTCACTCTTACGTTTGTTATACATAAAATTTAGATTCCATTTATTTATTTTTATTATTAATTCAACAAATGTATATATTTTACAAATATAATAAAAGCTTTCAATTGCTTATTGTATTATTGAGAAAAACAAATCAAATAATATTTCATTTTTTGAGTTGAATAATTTTTTGAAATCAATATACTTGCACTGATCGAGTATATGTTAATTAATATTGCAGCAATGTATATTTAGTAGTGTGGAGTTAATTTTTAAATTAGAGACTTATGTCTAACATTAAAACTCACTGAATATTAAATTGCACTGTGTATACCTGAAAGTGAAAATGAAGTCGCTCAGTCATGTCCAGCCTGTAGCCTACCAGGCTCCTCCGTCCACGGGATTTTCCAGGCAAGAATACTGGAGTGGGTTGCCATTTCCTTTTCCAGGGGATCTTCCCAACCCAGGGAGCAAACCCAGGTCACCTGAATTGTAGACTGACACTCTACAGTTTCAGCCACCAGGGAGTATACCTAGTATCTGAGAGAATTATGATAAGGGTATTAGCATAAAATCTAAAACCTTTGAAAAGATCACATTAAGATAGAGAAGCCATTATGACAGAAAATCCACAAAAGTAAGGTGGATATATGAGTCTATAGATATAAATGATATATTTTAAATGTTATATTAATTATATTAAAGCAAATGAAAAAATATTAAATTATTTAATTTTTTAAAAATTTTTGACTAGGTCCTAATTTTCCAAAGTAGATTTTCTTTTGATAGATCATCTATCAAACATGAGTATTTTATTTACTTCCTTTGGTACTTATACACCCTTTGCTTTAATTGTAACAAATTATCTCTATAAATTTACATTAAAATCAAAATTTAATTTGCAGATGACTATTACATTTCTATGACACTTCAGCTTTGACTCTCTCCCAGGATTGATCCCTATGAAGGCAGGATCTGAAACTTTCCTGAAGTGATAAACTTTACATCACACACACTGAGCACTCTTAAATCATAAAAACCTGAGATTATTTCTTTCCTGGCTATCAGGAATGCCCATTGGGTACAATAACTGATTTCTCCCTACACACTTTTAACTGGACTATGGTCTTATTATCTTTTGTACTAATATGACATCCTAACATATTATCCTAACAAATTCCTAGCAACAATAAAAACTTTGTAATTTTCAGACTTTTTGTCTCTTGTAAAGGAGTTCTCTTGAGTGCACAGAATTATTCAATATGCAGTATAAATTTAAAGCTAGTTGTTATAAAAAATGAAATGCCAGCTAATGAAGTTGGTAATGAAATTTGGAGCTAACAAATCTTTATACTTTTATAATAATTTGAATTAAATGACTGATGATTCTAATGATTTAGATATATTTATTCCTAACATGACTTATAGTCTTTGCATGATTAGTTTATTTTACCAACTAAGAAGTTCCATTAGAATATGTATAATTCATTCATTATTATTTTTATAATTTAGCAAAAAGCTCTGAAATCATAACAAAAGGCAGGTTTATTTCTAAAACTAACACACCATTGTAACTATATGCCTAATAAGTATGTCTATTATATCCTGGAATATGAAATCAAGTGGGCCTTAGGAAGCATCACCACGAACAAAGCTAGTGGAAATGATGGAATTCCAGTTGACCTATTTCAAACCCTAAAAGATGATGCTGTTAAAGTGCTGCACTTAATATGCCATCAAATCTGGAAAACTCAGCAGTGGCCACAGGACTGAAAAAGGTCAGTTTTCATTACAATCTCAAAGAAAGGCAATGCCAAAGAATGCTCAAAGTACCACACAATTGCACTCATCTCACACGCTAGCAAAGACATGTTCAAATTTCTCCAAGACGGGCTTCAACAGGATGTGAATAGTGAGCTTCCGGTGTTCAAGCTGGATTTAGAAAAGGCAGAGGGACTAGAGATCAAATTGCCAACATCCGTTGGATTACTGAAAAAGCGAGAAAATACCAGAAAAATATCTACTTCTGTTTTATTGATACACCAAAGCCTTTGACTGTGTAGATCACAAAAAACTGTGGAAAATTCTGAAAGAGATGGGAATACCAAACCACCTTACTTGCCTCCTGAGAAATATGTATATAGGTCAAGAAGCAACAGTTAGAAGTGGACATGGAATAACAGACGGGTCCCAAATAGGAAAAGGAGTACATCAAGGCTGTACATTGTCACGTTGCTTATTTATTTTATATGCTGAGTACATCAGGCAAAATGCTAGGCTGAAAGAAGCACAAACTGGATTCAAGATTGCCAGGAGAAGTATCAATAACCTCAGATATGCAGATGACACCACCCTTATAGCAAAAATTGAATAACTAAAGAACCTCTTGATGAAAGTGAAAGAGGAGAGTGAAAAAATTTGACTTAAAACTCAGCATTCAGAAAACTAAGATCATGGCATTTGGTCCCATCATTTCAAGGCAAATAAATGGAGAAACAATGAGAGACTATTTTGGGGGGTTCCAAAATCACTGCAGACGGTGACTGCTGCCATCAAATTAAAAGACCCTTGCTCCTTGGAAGAAAAATTATGACCAACATAGACAGCATATTAAAGAGCAGAGACATTACTTATCAGCAAAGGTCTGTCTAGTCAAGGCTATGTTTTTTCCAGTGGTTATGTTTGGATGTGAGAGTTGGACCATAAGGAAAGCTGAGCAGTGAAGAATTGATGCTTTGAAACTGTGGTGTTGGAAAAGACTCTTGAGAGTCCCTTGGACTGCAAGGTGATCAAGCCAGTCCATCCTAAAGGAAATCAGTCCTGAATATTCATTGGAAGGACTGATGTTGAAGCTGAACTCCAATACTTTGGTCATCTGATGTGAAGAGCTGACTCGTTGGAAAAAAACGTGATGCTAGGAAAGACTGAAAGCAGAAGGGGATGACATTGGATGAGATGGTTGGATGGTACCACCGATTCAATGGACATGAGTTTGAGCAAGCTCTGGGAGTTGGTGATGGACAGGAAAGCCTGGCGTGCTGCAGTCCATGGAATTGCAAAGAGTCGGAAATGACTGAGCGACTGAACTGAACTGAACTGAACTGAACTGATTGCTTCCTATATTCCCTTCAAAGTGAAAATCGATCCTTTGTGTCTGACTCTTTGTAACCGCATGGACTACATAGTTCAAGAATTCCAGCCCAGAATACCGAAATGGGCAGCTGTTCCCTTCTTTAGGGTGTCTTCCCAATCTAGGAATCAACCCGGGGTCTCCTGCATTGCAGGTGGATGGTTTACTAGCTGAGCTATCAGAGAAGCCCTTACCTATTACTTGTGAGTTTACATCATTTATTAATTGTAATGTTTTTAAAACTTATTAATTAAGACTGTGAGCTACTTGAGGGAAACTTCTGCATCTTACTCTTTGGCCTTCCAGATTCTTTCTTGCTACCTGTGGCTATGTTTGGTGCTCCTCCTAGTTTCTTTAAACACATAAATAAGTGAATGAGCGGGATATTAGATGCCAATTTTTACCAAAGTCTCCCTTCTTCTCTGATTTGCTTATTGTCTTGGATATCATATAAGGCAGCATAGTCACATTCTGTTAAAAAAAGGCTGATGCAAAATCAAAGCATCCCAGAACATATGTTGCTATATCCAGTTACTAATAAATTGTAAGATAATTTTAAGGAATTCTCAAAAAGGTAATCCTTTGAAAGAATAGAAATTGGTTTGTTTTATGCATAAGTGTAGATTGCTGTCTACAAGAAATATTTTATTCATGAATTTCATGTAATAATAAAATCTGAGAAGGCATTAACAGAAAATATGGAACCTTTTCATGTCTGATTGTAAAGGGATTGGGACTACATTTCACCTGAATAAAATTAATCTGATATTTGCCCAATTTACACTTGGTTTTGTAGTGAATAGCTTGAGGATCAGGCTCAGAAACTTAGAGTTCATTTATTTCAAAATATGGAAACAAGATCAAGGGAGATAAAGGGCTTTATGAATATCAGAGTCTTCTAAAAAAAAAAGGAGGCACTACATAAGCCTACTCTTTCTATTTTCATTCTATTACATCATTCTATTCTATTACATCTATTACATCACTATTTTACAAAAAATTTCCTCCAGTCAAAAGGTTATGATTTTTAAAAATATTTTAAATTTTGTTGATGTATAAAATACATACTGTAATATGTATTTGTTCTTGTTGTTTAATCACTAAGTCATATCTGACACTTTGTGACACCATGGACTGTAGCTCACCAGACTCCTCTGTCCATGGGATTTTCCAGGCAAGAATACTGGAGTGGGTTGCCATTTCCTTCTCCAGGGGATCTTCCTACCCAGGGATCAAACCCATGTCTCCTACATTGGCAGGCAGACTCTACCACTGAGCCACAAGAAAAGCCTATAATGTATATTCAGTTCAGTTCAGTTCAGTTGCTCAGTCATGTCTGACTCTTTGTGACCCCCATGAACCACAGCATGCCAGGCCTCCCTATCCATCACCAACTCCTAGAGTCCCCCCAAACCCATGTCCATCGAGTCGGTGATGTCATCCAACCATCTCATCCTCTGTCGTCCCCTTCTCCTCCTGCCCTCAATCTTTCCCAGTATCAGGGTCGTTTTCAATGAGTCAATTCTTTGCATCACGTGGCCAAAGTATTGGAGAAAATGCACTAATTTTAAGCGTGCAATTCAAACAATTTTTACTTATGTATATACCTGTATAACTCCCATATATCAAGATACTCGATGACTTCAGCACTTACAGGCTTTCTTTGTGGCTCAACTAGTAAAGAATCTGCCTGCAATGCAGGAGACCTTGGTTTGATTCCTGGGTTGGAAAGATTCCCTGGAGAAGGAAAAGGCTTCCCACTCCAGTATTCTGGCCTGGAGAATCCCCTGGACTGTATAGACCATGGGGTCACAAAGAGTCAGACATGATGGAGTGACTTTCACTTCGCTTCACCAGCACTTACACTTCAAATAAAATATAACTCTCCCAACCAAGAAATGAATAGCCAGTCTAGGTTTGATACAGGGTATAGGATGCTTGGGGCTGGTGCACTGGGGTGACCCAAAGAGATGATATGTGGAGGATGGTGGGAGGTGGGTTCAGGATTGAGAACTCATGCACACCCGTGGCAGATTCATGTTAATGTATGGCAAAACCATTTCAGTATTGTAAAGTAAAAAAAAAAAAAAAAAAAAAAAAGAAAGAAAGAAAGAAAGAAAAAGAAAATAAAGTAAATAAAAAATAAATAAAAAATAAATAAATAAAAGCACCTAAAACATTAAAAAAAACAAATAAATATAACTCTGCCATAATATGATAAGTGGAACCAAAATTCAAACAGTGTAAAATGAGAGGTTTTCAAAATGTGTTTAGAATTAATGAAATGATGGATGACCTGTGTGTATAAGTAACTGGCCCAGAATTTGGGGATGCAGTAGCAGAATCAAAATTTCCCTGGGACCTTTTCCAAACTGGCACCACCTGGTAAGGATCATCTACAGGTGCTAAAATATCACTGGGTTTAATTCTGGGTCCTATGACTGGTTGGATTTCCAGAAGAGTGACTAAGATTTCAAGAGTCTTACAGTTAGTTGGATCCCCTGGGGCTGTTCTGGAGAAACTGAGCCAGAAGAAAAGAGAATGAATGTGAAGATCCATCTTCTGTCTCTCTTATTTAATGTTGATGTTGCTTACCACTGTCAGCTATTTCCCTTCTGTTGTCCTGCTCCTTTC
Source organism: Ovis canadensis (assembly GCF_042477335.2). Taxonomy (NCBI): domain Eukaryota; kingdom Metazoa; phylum Chordata; class Mammalia; order Artiodactyla; family Bovidae; genus Ovis; species Ovis canadensis. Next base: position 17,262,715 of record NC_091266.1, read on the forward strand.
ACATCCTTCAATCCCACCTCCTAGAAAAAAAACACTATTTAAGAAAAGAAGGGCTGGACAGAAGATGAAGCTCTGTCACTAATTACATTATAACTTATGTGCATAGAAGAAGTAATGTTATCACAAGGTTTTTATCATCTACCTTAAAGTGCTTAGAAACATGAGAGATTCTTGTTTGATCACCAGTCATCTTTATTGAGAATGTTTGCTTTTCTGTTTTATTTTTTCCTGCTGAAAGTGATTTATTTTTTTAATTTTAAAGTTGTCCCAACCTCCTGTTACACAGACACAGAGGACACATGTCCTTTCTCGTTGTGTATAAATTCTATAGTTTTCTTTTTCTCTAGATTTATACTGATATATTTATCTTCTTGTTCTCTCTCTCTCTCTCTACACACACACACACACACACACACACACACACACACACACATATGCATATATGACTGCTAGATTTATGGGGCAGCTGATGGATATCAGTTTTTAACTACTAACACTTTTGTCCCTGGGCTTCCCTGGTGGCTTAGATGGTAAAGAATCTGCCTGAAATGCAGGAGACCCAGGTTCAATCCCTGAATTGGGAAAATTCCCCAGAAAAGGGAATGGCTACCAACTCTGATATTCTTGCCTGGAGAATTCCATGTACAGAGGAGCCTGGAGGGCTACAGCCCATAAGATTGTAAAGAGTTGAACATGATTCAATGACTCAGCACCCTTTTGTCTCTGCCACTGTTGTCATCCCCTCTAGTTTACATATACTGGCAACTAACTCTAATACTGGTTGTCTTGTAATACAAGTCAATGGGTCAGTCTAATTTAGGCTTTACAAGTTCTTATCCACAGCATCCTTCCTTTTATGATTAGTTTGGCTTTCAACCCAGAGTTTTGCATTCATTTTCATAGGTCTGTAAATATAGAAAACATGATAACACAAGTTTTGACATATGGGAAGTAGTGATAGTCTGTCATCTTCTCCTTAAACCGCTTATCTGCTCAGGGGAGCAGGGAGGTGTATAACAGAGGCCTTTGGCAAGTAATTGCCGCTGGGCAACCTGTAAAACTCTTATTGAAATGTGTGTTCAGTCCCTTAGTCATATCCAACTCTTTTGCAACCTCATGGCCTGCAGCCTACCAGGCTCCTCTGTCCACAGGAATTCCCAGGAAAGAATACTGGATTGGGTTGCCATTGGATCTCCAGGGGGATCTTCCTGACAGAGGGATTGAACCAGCATCTCCTGTGTCTAATGCATTTAAGGGGAATTATTTACCCACTGAGCCACTGGGGAAGCCCAAATATGTGATGAGTTGATTCTCTATCTTCAATTTTGTGCTCTTTAGGGACAGAATATACATACAGCAAATCTTTCATTGTATTAAATTTATATCATTATGATCCTGAGGAAATAGGTTTGTTGAATAATTTGGTTTTTCAACACCTACCTATTGGGATATGTTTTACAAATAGACAAAGACATCAAACAAAGCTGACCTTACCTTACTGTTGATTTCCAAACATAAATATCATGGAAGGAAGAAAGGATTAAAATAATCCAGATAAGGTGCAGAATCTATAAATAATAGTAACTGAGTAGCCAGGAAAATATTAAAGTCTGACACAGGGGCTGAGGATATTTGACACATAGTGTTCTTGCCTGGAGAATTCCAGGGACGGGGGAGCCTGGTGGGCTGCCATCTATGGGGTCACACAGAGTCAGACACAACTGAAGCAACTTAGCAGCAGCAGCAGCAGCAAGTAAGGAGACCAAGAAAGAACCTGGGGGAGAGACGGTCTTGCTACAAAGCACACATTTTCAAGAGTTTAAGAAATTCAGATTCAAAATTCAAGGGATGATTTTCTGTCCTAATGTGATTCACTGAGAATGCATCAGAAATTTATGTTTACATCTGACTTCATCTTCTAAAAAGTGTTACTTTGTGTATCTCCTTATAGTATTAACTTAAACACATATTTAAATAAACAGTGGAGTAATGAAAATATAAACAATCATCTTCAGGAAAGCAGGGAGTTTTTAGTGACTGGATTTATATTCTCTGTTTACATCTTTAGCATTTAAAACCATGCAAAAGAAATGCAGATAAACCAGAAAATATCCCTAGTTATTCTAAATGTCAAATTGACCACAGTTACTGAAATCTAAAGCTGGATTTGTATTGACTTTTTCAAGTAATTTGTGAATTCCCTTTAAGAAATCACTCATGAATGTTCCACCACCATACAAGTAGAAGCCACAAACCAGCCTGTCTATTGCTGTTCAAATAGTTGCCCAGTAAAAGAGAGTGGCAAACTCAACCATAGTTGACTTGAAATATTGACAAATACTTTATCAGTAAAACAGCTGAAAAACAGACGGGCTTAAATTCAGTGATTGTATTTTGTATAGATTGATTGGTAATTCTCAACTACTTTCTTGGCCCAAATAAATTCCTTGTCCATTTCATTCCTGTTATTTGAAAAGATAGCTAGGAATAAGCAACTTCTTACTATATTCATCATGAATAAAAAAGAGTCTGCAGTCTGTTTGTCAAATATTGGGATAAGGTACTAAAGATTGAAATCTTGAAACTGTCTTTCCATTTCCACCCTTAATTCACCAGAACATAAGTTTGCATTATGATGAAGTCACAGGATAAAAGGCATTACATATCAACACTTCTCATTTATGCTTCCATAATGTGTACATTTATTATATCCATTTGAGCCTCGAAATAACTCCAAGAGATTTGAGGGGTTGGTTATATTATTATTATTTTGTCAAAAGGATGCCAATTTTACTCTCTCCTGTCAAAATTATAAAATAAACATCACAATAGAGACAAGTGTTTGGATATTTGCCATTCAGAGCCTTAATTTTCTTCCTGATATCATTCAGATTACCAAAATCTTCAGTCTGCTTTTGTACAAATTGAACATAATGCTTAAAGATTTCAAGTCAAAACATTTGATATTAAAAAGTAGGAGTTAAAGTCTCTTATAGAAAGAAAAAGCTAGGTAGAGGAGAAATAACCTAGAGCAAATCAAGGGAACCACATATGAAAATAAAATACTTTTATGTTTAAGCACAGATGTCTTTAGATTTGAACTAGAATATTTAGTCTCAGGAAGAATGGAGAGGAAGAATTTTCAAAAATTTGATTCCTTAACTGCCAGTTCACTCTAGTTCTGCTTGAGTATCTCCTAGAAGTTTCCTTAACGTGCTTTCTACTGAGAGGGTATCAGGCAGCAAGGCCAGGGGTCTCCAAATGAAGGAAAAATGCTGCAAGTAGTAGACTCTTTTTTTTTTTTTTACTTTTAAAATTTATTTTATTTTTAATTAGAGGATAATTACTTTAGAATAGTGTGATAGGTTTTGATATACATCAACATGAATCAGTGCTAGGTATACATGTGTCTCCTTCCTCTTGAGCCTTCCCTACCGCCTCCCTCCCCATCACACCCCTCTAAGTTGTCACAGAGCACTAGCTTTGGGTTCCCTGCATCATAAACTAAACTAAACTACACTCCTTTTTATAGCTGAGTTTAGTTTATGTATGACTATTTTACGTATGGTAGCATATATGTTTCAATGCTATACTCTCATGTTATTCCACCCTCTCTTTCCCCAACTGTGTTCAAAATGTCTATCTCTTTTGCTGCCCTACAAGTAGATCATCAATACTACCTTTCTAGATTCCATTTTTATGTGTTAATATATCTTATTTGTCTCTCTTTTTCTGACTTACTTTACACTGTATAATAGGCTCTAGGTTCATCCACCTCATTAGTACTGACTCAAATGCATTCTTTTTTATAGCTGAGTAATATTCCACTGTGTGTATGTACCATAACTTCCTTATTCATCTGTCAATGGACATCTGGGTTGCTTCCATGTCCTAGCTACTGTAAATAGTGCTGCAATGAACATCAGTGTACATGTGTCTCTTTCAATTCTGGTTTCCTCAGGCATATGCCTAGTAGTGGGATTGCTGGATCATATGGTAGCTTTATTCCTACTTATTTTTTTTTTTTAAGGAATCTCCATACTGTTTCCCATAGTGACTGTATTGATTTTCATTCCCATTAACAGTGTAAGACAGTCCCCTTCTCTCCACACCCTCTTCAGCATTTATTGTTTGCAGACTTTTTGATGGTGGACACTCTGTCCAATGTGAGATGATACCTCACTGTAGTTTTTATTTGCATTTCTCTAATTAGTGATGTTGAGCATATTTTCATGTTTATTAGTCATCTGTATGTCTTTTTTGGAGAAATAGCTGTATAAGTCTGCCCACTTTTTGATTTTTTGTTGTTGTTGTTGTTGTTGGTATTGAGCTGCATGGGCTACTTGTATATTTTAGAGATTAATTATTTGTCAGTTGTTTCATTTGCTATTAATTTCTCCCATTCTGAAGTTTGTCTTTTCACTTTGCTTATAGTGTCCTTCATTGCACAAAAACTTTTAAGCTTATTTAGGTCCCATTTGCTTACTTTTGTTTTTACTTCTTATATTCTAGGGAGTTGCTAGCAAGGATCTTGCTGTGGTTTATGCCAGAGAGTGTTTTGTCTGTGTTTTCCTCTAAGAGCTTTATAGTTTCTTACATTTAGGTCTTTAATCCATTTTGAGTTTATTCTTGTGCATGGTATTAGGAAATGTTCTAATTTCATTCTTTTACACATAGTTGACCAGTTTTTCTCCATTACATATTTTTGCCTCCTTTGTCAAAGATAAAGTGCCCAAAAGTGTGAAGATTTATCTATGGGCTTTCTATCTTGTTCCATTGATCTACATTTCTGTTTTTGTGCCAGTACCAAACTGTCTTGATGACTGTAGCTTTGTAGTATATTCTGAAGTCGAGAAGGTTGATTCCTCCAGTTTCATTTTTCTTTCTCAAGATTGCTTTGACTATTCAGGGTCTTTTTGTGTTTCCATACAAACTGTGAAATTATTTGTTCTAATTTTGTGAATAATACCATTGGTAGTTTGATAGGGATTGTATTGAATCTATAGATTGCTTTGGATAGTGTCGTCATTTTCACTATATTAATTCTTTCAATCAAGGAACATGGTGTATCTCTTCATCTGTTTGTGTCATCCTTGATTGCTTTCCTGAGGCCCTTGTAATATAAATTTTCTGAAGTAACTCCTTGATAAAATTTCAAACAAGTCTGGTGGGGGAGCTGTCCATGAAAGAAGCCAGAAGAGGTAAAACATATAGAATGGATATTTGGACCATTTGTTCTCCACTTGGGGTGTGAAAATGGAGAGAACTCCACAAGAACTACAAAAAGTTCCTGGTGAAACAGTAGAATATAAGTCTTCTGATGGTAACACTCATATCTAATTCACCTAACAATCTCCAGTCTGGACACACTGCCTGGCAATTAAAAGTCAGTCAACACCATTGAATGGGGTGAACTGATATAAAATATAACCAAATCTGATTCCTTTCTTTCTCTTTTACTTTGTGCTTAGTCTAGGGTCACCTGCTCACACGGTGCAGTGTGTAGAGGGCTCACGAGGCCCTTCAGACCAGGGGTCCTCCTGAGAAACGGCTGCATGGACACCTCAGCTCCACGGCCTGCGTGTCACTCCTCAGACATTTTTAATCTCTCCCTTAAGTGGCAGAAGGAAACAAACTATGTGTCGGATTTTTTTCTCTTAAAATTCTGTGTTGCCATGATGACACCTGGTTCCACCTGAACTTAACTTTTCTCAAACCTTGAGCTAACCAATGTGTTTTCCTTATGGAAATGTTTTTCTTAAGCTATGTTAATGAAACTAAGTATTTGCTTTGGAATTTGCCTTTCCTCAAAATGTTTCCACCTAATAGTAAATTTTGGCTGAAAACAGCTCAACAAACCAGTATTCATACCGATTGTTTTATAGCTGGCAGATGACATGCCATCCTGTCTCAAAAATGTATATTGTGGGAAAGGGACCTGGTGAAACTCTGTCAGGCTTGAGGTGTCTCTCTTATCTGATTAATAGCTTTCTAGCAGATATAAAACATCTGGCTAAAGACTAGCATCGGGGAAATCTCCATCCCACTTCTGATGTCTATGTCAGAAGCTTTCCCTGTCCCTTTTCACATTAATAAAACTATGCTATACAATGCTCTTGAATGATCAAGCCTGGTCTCTGGTGCCAAAGCTAAATCTCCTTCAGAGATCAAGAATCCAACACCGTTCACCATAACCTATCACTATCTCATCAATTCTTTTGTCCTATAATTCAACAAGTCATGTCAATGTAGTCTTTTTGCTAGTTTATATTTAGGTATGGGTTTCTATCATGGCTCAGATAGTAAAAAAAATCTGTCTGCAAGGCAGAAGACCAGAGTTCGACCCTGGTTTGGGAAGATTTCCTGAAGAAGGGAATAGCTACCCATTTCAATATTCTTGCTTGAAAAATCCCATGGACAGAGAAGCCTGGCAGACTACAGTCCATGGGGGTCACAAAGAGCCGGACACAACTGAGTGACTAACACACACTATGCGTATACCTATACATACGTATAGGTGTAGATTTATAGGTGGTGATTTGCAGGTGGTGCTAGTGTGTAAAGAACTCGTCTGCCAATACAGGAGACAAAAGAGATGCAGGTTCAATCCCTGGGTAGGGAAGATCCTTTGGAGGGAGGCATGACAACCCACTCCAGTATTCTTGCCTGGATAATTCTATGGAGAGAGGAACCTAGTGGGCTACAGTTCATAGGGTCGCAGAGTCAGACACAACTGAGGCAACTTAGCACTAGCATGCACATAGATATATATAGATATAATTTCCACATTATTTTCACCATCATTAGTTATGGTCAGGGATTTATCACATTATCTTTTGATATCTGTTGTAGTCCCCGAATTCATCTTCTTGCTACCATTGGCTCCTTATTGCAATCGATTCTATTTCCTATCAGATTAATCTTCCTAATATATGGCCTTCAGAGTATCACTACTCATTCCGAAGAAATCTTCTTAATTATTCAGAAGATACAAGAAAATATATTTGTTCTTAAAATCTTCCACAATCTGATACTAAATTGACTTTCCGTCTGTATGGTCAGATACACCCTGAATTATTTCCTTTACTTTGGCAGGTTAGTGCACTAGACGTTCCTGTAAAGAATATAGGGGTTTTGTGACTTTTCAAGATGCCTTTATTTGTTATTCAGGTAAGTGAAACCATCTTTACATAGGCAACCTGTTTCATAAAAGTTAGGTAGGATCTTCCTGTATCACCACTTGAGTTGGGCCTATTACACAGTTTAAACCACAGTATCATCAACATATCACTTAGATCAGAATCATTAGTTTGGTAATAGATGACAGAATCAATCAAATTTTTCTAAAAGTCTAGTTTTCTAATAAATGTTGTATATATGTATACAGCTGCCTTCTTTCCTGCTACTTAGGCAGAACCTATCTGAAAATGAAGCCAGTGAATGGGAGGAACTGGATCCTAGAATGGGAAGGAGAGACACAATCCTAATCATATTGTTGATGTCCCTGGATTCAGCAACGTCATAATTGATAGTTGTGTGAGTCAATAAATTTCTTTTTTTTTTTAAGTTGGTTTTGATTGGGTGTTTGTCATTTATAAACAAAATGTTTTAGGTTAATATTTCTTCAAGACTCATCTAGATATTCTTTTTTTTTTTTTTTCAGGGAGAATTTGCTTTCTCATGGTTTTATTCTTTTTTGTTTGTTTGTTTGTTTTTTTATAGTTCAATTTATTTATTTTTTTAATTTTAAAATCTTTAATTCTTACATGCGTTCCCAAACATGACCCCCCCTCCCACCTCCCTCCCCACAACATCTCTCTGGGTCATCCCCATGCACCAGCCCCAAGCATGCTGCATCCTGCGTCAGACATGGACTGGCGATTCAATTCTTACATGATAGTATACATGTTAGAATTCCCATTCTCCCAAATCATCCCACCCTCTCCCTCTCCCTCTGAGTCCAAAAGTCCGTTATACACATCTGTGTCTTTTTTCCTGTCTTGCATACAGGGTCGTCATTGCCATCTTCCTAAATTCCATATATATGTGTTAGTATACTGTATTGGTGTTTTTCTTTCTGGCTTACTTCACTCTGTATAATCGGCTCCAGTTTCATCCATCTCATCAGAACTAATTCAAATGAATTCTTTTTAACGGCTGAGTAATACTCCATTGTGTATATGTGCCACAGCTTTCTTATCCATTCATCTGCTGATGGACATCTAGGTTGTTTCCATGTCCTGGCTATTATAAACAGTGCTGTGATGAACATTGGGGTACATGTGTCTCTTTCAATTCTGGTTTCCTCGGTGTGTATGCCCAGCAGTGGGATTGCTGGGTCATAAGGTAGTTCTATTTGCAATTTTTGAAGGAATCTCCACACTGTTCTCCATAGTGGCTGTACTAGTTTGCATTCCCACCAACAGTGTAGGAGGGTTCCCTTTTCTCCACACCCTCTCCAGCAATTATTGCTTGCAGATTTTTGGATCGCAGCCATTCTGACTGGTGTGAAGTGGTACCTCATTGTGGTTTTGATTTGCATTTCTCTAATAATGAGTGATGTTGAGCATCTTTTCATGTATTTGTTAGCCATCCATATGTCTTCTTTGGAGAAATGTCTAATTAGTTCTTTGGCCCATTTTTTGATTGGGTCATTTATTTTTCTGGAGTTGAGCTGCATAAGTTGCTTGTATATTTTTGAGATTAGTTGTTTGTCAGTTGCTTCATTTGCTATTATTTTCTCCCATTCAGAAGGCTGTCTTTTCACCTTGCTTATAGTTTCCTTTGTTGTACAGAAGCTTTTAATTTTAATTAGATCCCATTTGTTTATTTTTGCTTTTATTTCCAGAATTCTGGGAGGTGGATCATAGAGGATCCTGCTGTGATTTATTTCTGAGAGTGTTTTGCCTATATTCTCCTCTAGGAGTTTTATAGTTTCTGATCTTGCATTTAGATCTTTAATCCATTTTGAGTTTATTTTTGTGTACGGTGTTAGAAAGTGATCTAGTTTCATTCTTTTACAAGTGGTTGACCAGTTTTCCCAGCACCACTTGTTAAAGAGATTGTCTTTACTCCATTGTATATTCTTGCCTCCTTTGTCAAAGATAAGGTGTCCATAAGTGTGTGGATTTATTTCCGGGCTTTCTATTTTGTTCCATTGATCTATATGTCTGTCTTTGTGCCAGTACCATACTGTCTTGATGACTGTGGCTTTGTAGTAGAGCCTGAAGTCAGGCAAGTTGATTCCTCCCATTCCATTCTTCTTTCTCAAGATTGCTTTGGCTATTCAAGGTTTTTTGTATTTCCATACAAATCTTGAAATTATTTGTTCTAGTTCTGTGAAAAATGTGGCTGGTAGCTTGATAGGGATTGCATTGAATTTGTAAATTGCTTTGGGTAGTATACTCATTTTCACTATATTGATTCTTCCAATCCATGAACATGGTGTATTTCTCCATCTATTAGTGTCCTCTTTGATTTCTTTCATTAGTGTTTTATAGTTTTCTATATATAGGTCTTTAGTTTCTTTAGGTAGATATATTCCTAAGTATTTTATTCTTTTCGTTGCAATGGTAAATGGAATTGTTTCCTTAATTTCTTTTTCTACTTTCTCATTATTCGTGTATAGGAATGCAAGGGATTTCTGTGTGTTGATTTTATATCCTGCAACTTTACTATATTCATTGATTAGCTCTAGTAATTTTCTGGTGGAGTCTTTAGGGTTTTCCATGTAGAGGATCATGTCATCTGCAAACAGTGAGAGTTTTACTTCTTCTTTTCCAATTTGGATTCCTTTTATTTCTTTTTCTGCTCTGATTGCTGTGGCCAAAACTTCTAGAACTATGTTGAATAGTAGCGGTGAAAGTGGACACCCTTGTCTTGTTCCTGACTTTAGGGGAAATGCTTTCAATTTTTCCCCATTGAGGATAATGTTTGCTGTGGGTTTGTCATAGATAGCTTTTATTATGTTGAGGTATGTTCCTTCTATTCCTGCTTTCTGGAGAGTTTTTATCATAAATGGATGTTGAATTTTGTCAAAGGCCTTCTCTGCATCTATTGAGATAATCATATGGTTTTTATTTTTCAATTTGTTAATGTGGTGAATTACATTGATTGATTTGCGGATATTGAAGAATCCTTGCATCCCTGGGATAAAGCCCACTTGGTCATGGTGTATGATCTTTTTAATGTGTTGTTGGATTCTGATTGCTAGAATTTTGTTGAGGATTTTTGCATCTATGTTCATCAGTGATATTGGCCTGTAGTTTTCTTTTTTTGTGACATCTTTGTCAGGTTTTGGTATTAGGGTGATGGTGGCCTCATAGAATGAGTTTGGAAGTTTACCTTCCTCTGCAATTTTCTGGAAGAGTTTGAGGAGGATAGGTGTTAGCTCTTCTCGAAATTTTTGGTAGAATTCAGCTGTGAAGCCATCTGGACCTGGGCTTTTGTTTGCTGGAAGATTTCTGATTACCGTTTCAATTTCCATGCTTGTGATGGGTCTGTTAAGATTTTCTATTTCTTCCTGGTTCAGTTTTGGAAAATTGTACTTTTCTAAGGATTTGTCCATTTCTTCCACGTTGTCCATTTTATTGGCATACAACTGCTGATAGTAGTCTCTTATGATCCTTTGTATTTCTGTGTTGTCTGTTGTGATCTCTCCATTTTCATTTCTAATTTTATTGATTTGATTTTTCTCTCTTTGCTTCTTGATGAGTCTGGCTAATGGTTTGTCAATTTTATTTATCCTTTCAAAGAACCAGCTTTTGGCTTTGTTGATTTTTGCTATGGTCTCTTTTGTTTCTTTTGCATTTATTTCTGCCCTAATTTTTAAGATTTCTTTCCTTCTACTCACTCTGGGGTTCTCCAACTCTTCCTTTTCTAGTTGCTTTAGTTGTAAAGTTAGGTTATTTATTTGACTTTTTTCTTGTTTCTTGAGGTATGCCTGTACTGCTATGAGCTTTCCTCTTAGCACTGCTTTTATAGTGTCCCACAGGTTTTGGGTTGTTGTGTTTTCATTTTCATTCGTTTCTATGCATATTTTGATTTCTTTTTTGATTTCTTCTGTGATTTGTTGGTTATTCAGAAGTGTGTTGTTCAACCTCCATATGTTGGAATTTTTAATAGTTTTTCTCCTGTAATTGAGATCTAATCTTAATGCATTATGGTCAGAAAAGATGCTTGGAAAGATTTCGATTTTTTTGAATTTATCAAGTTTAGATTTATGGCCCAGGATGTGATCTATCCTGGAGAAGGTTCCATGAGCACTTGAAAAAAAGGTGAAATTCATTGTTTTTGGGGTGAAATGTCCTGTAGATATCAATTAGATCTAACTGATCTAATGTATCGTTTAAAGTTTGCGTTTCTTTGTTAATTTTCTGTTTAGTTGATCTGTCCATAGGTGTGAGTGGGGTATTGAAGTCTCCCACTATTATTGTGTTATTGTTGATTTCCCCTTTCATACTTGTTAGCATTTGTCTTACATATTGCGGTGCTCCTATATTGGGTGCATATATATTTATAATTGTTATATCTTCTTCTTGGATTGTTCCTTTGATCATTATGTAGTGGCCTTCTTTGTCTCTTTTCACAGCCTTTGTTTTAAAGTCTATTTTATCGGATATGAGTATTGCCACTCCTGCTTTCTTTTGGTCTCTATTCGCGTGGTATATCTTTTTCCAGCCCTTCACTTTCAGTCTGTATGTGTCCCTTGTTTTGAGGTGGGTCTCTTGTAAGCAGCATATAGAGGGGTCTTGTTTTTGTATCCATTCGGTCAGTCTTTGTCTTTTGGTTGGGACGTTCAACCCATTTACATTTAAGGTGATTATTGATAAGTATGATCCTGTTACCATTTACTTTGTTGTTTTGGGTTCGGGTTTATACACCCTTTTCATGTTTCCTGTCTAGAGAATATCCTTTAGAATTTGTTGGAGAGCTGGTTTGGTGGTGCTGAATTCTCTCAGCTTTTGCTTGTCTGTAAAGCTTTTGATTTCTCCTTCGTATTTGAATGAGATCCTTGTTGGGTGCAGTAATCTGGGCTGTAGGTTATTGTCTTTCATCACTTTAAGTATGTCTTGCCATTCTCTCCTGGCCTGAAGAGTTTCTATTGAAAGATCAGCTGTTATCCTTATGGGAATCCCCTTGTGTGTTATTTGTTGTTTTTCCCTTGCTGCTTTTAATATTTGCTCTTTGTGTTTGATCTTTGTTAATTTGATTAATATGTGTCTTGGGGTGTTTCGCCTTGGGTTAATCCTATTTGGAACTCTCTGTGTTTCTTGGACTTGGGTGATTATTTCCTTCCCCATTTTAGGGAAGTTTTCAACTATTATCTCCTCAAGGATTTTCTCATGATCTTTCTTTCTGTCTTCTTCTTCTGGGACTCCTATAATTCGAATGTTGGAGCGTTTCATATTGTCCTGGAGGTCTCTGAGATTGTCCTCATTTCTTTTAATTCGTTTTTCTTGTTTCCTCTCTGATTCATTTATTTCTACCATTCTATCTTCTATTTCACTAATCCTATCTTCTGCCTCCGTTATTCTACTAATTGTTGCCTCCAGAGTGTTTCTGATCTCATTTATTGCATTACTCATTATATTTTGACTCTTTTTTATTTCTTCTAGGTCCTTGTTAAACCTTTCTTGCATCTTCTCAATCTTTGTCTCTAGCCTATTTATCTGTGATTCCATTTTGATTTAAGATTTTGGATCATTTTCACTATCAATATTCGGAATTCCTTCTACGGTAGATTCCCTACTTCTTCCTCTTTTGTTTGGTTTGGTGGGCAGCTCTCCTGTTCCTTTACCTGCTGAGTATTCCTCTGTCTCTTCATCTTGGTTATATTGCTGCGTTTGGGGTGGCCTTTTTATATTCTGGTAATTTGTGGAGTTCTCTTTATTATGGGGCTTCCTCACTGTGGGTGGGGTTCTATCAGTGGCTTGTCAAGGTTTCCTGGTTAGGGAGGCTTGTGTTGGAGTTTTGGTGGGTGGAGCTGGGTTTCTTCTCTCTGGAGTGCAGTGGAGTAACCCATAATGGGTTACAAGACATCAAAGGTTTTGGGATAATTTTGAGCTGCCTGTATATTGAGGCTCAGGGGATTGTTTCTGTGTTGCTGGAGAATTTGCGTGGTATGTCTTGTTTTGGAACTTGTTGGCCCTTGGGTGGAGCTTGGTTTCGGTGTAGGTATGAAGGCATTAGATGGGCTCCTATTGCTTAATGTTCCCTGAATTCAAGAGTTCTCTAATGTTTTCAGGCTTTGGATTTAAGCCTCCTGCTTCTGGTTTTCAGTTTTATTTTTACAGTAGCCTCTAGACTTCTCCATCTATACAGCACCGATGATAAAACATCTAGGTTAAAGATGAAAAGTTTCTCCACATTGAGGGACACTCAGAGAGGTTCACTGGGTTATAAGGAGAAGAGAAGATGGAGGAGGTAGTTAGAGGTAACTGGAATGAGATGCGGTGAGATCAAAAGAGAAGAGAGCAAACTAGCCAGTAGTCACTTCCTTATGTGCACTCTATAGTCTGGACTACTCAGGGGTATTTACAGAGTTATACGGGGAAGAGGAGAGGGAGGAAGTGGACAGAGGTGACCAGGAGGATCAGAGAGAGGAATGTGTAGGAGAGAGACAAATCCTGCCAGTAACCTGTTCCTTAGGTGTTCCCCACCGTCTGGAACACACAGAAATTCACAGAGTTGGATAGAGGAGAGATGGGGGGGGGAAAGAGACAGAGGCCACCTGGTGGAGAAAAAGGAGAGTCCAGAGGAGGAGAGAGTGATCAAGCCAGTAATCTCGCTCTCAGGTAAACTGGGGTAGTGAAGTTTGGGTTTTTAAATGTACAAAATTGGCAATAAACACCTAAGAGCAAAGATTAAAAATCTAGAGTAGAGGTTGGATTTTCAAAGATACAATATTAAAGAGAAGCAGAAGGAAAAAGGAAGAAAGAAAAAAAAGAACGAAAGAAAAAGAATTATTAAAAAACAAACAAACAGACAAACAATCAAAAAAAAAAAAAAAACCATCAACAACCATCCAAAGACTATATATGGTGTTTGCCTTAAAAAAGAAAAAAAAAAAGTCTTTAAAAAAATAGTAATAATAAGTTATAGAAATAAAAATTAGCGGAGAAATAGAAGACTTAAGAATTAGAAAAAAAAGTTAGAAAAAAAAAAGGAATGCTTTTAAAAATATTAAAAAAGAATATTTATCTGGCCCTTTCTGGTGTTATGGGCCGTGTGGGATCACTTCCAAGGTGGTTCCCTCTGATTAACTTCTTCTGTTTGCTGGTTTTTTAGGATCACTAGTTCAGTCGCGCTGTGGGGAGGGGGGATGCTGCAAACAAATAGCATTGTCGTGTGCATACAGTATCTCTGCTCCGCTTGACCTGTCCTTTCTCGCGGCGCACAAACCGCCCCGGTTCTACGATGCTCAGCCAGGAACCGTCTGGGGCCGGCCCTAGGCTGCGTGCACTTCCCCGGTCCAAGCCGCCCAGGTTCGGCGCTCAGGCAGCCCTCAGAGGCACAGATTCGGCTGGAACTGCACTTTGTGCCCTTCCCAGGTCTGAGTAGCTCAGGAGTTTGGCGAGCGCGGTCGCCGCGGCTTGTCACCTTTTCTGCCGCTGCTGCTCAGCTTTCTGGGTGGACCGCTGGGCACCCCGTGAGGCAGATTGTGACTGTCCAGCACCCCCAGAAGTCTTAGCAAAGGAGCCTGCTTTCAGTTAGGTAAGTAAAGTCTCTCCGGGTCTGCAATTACCCCTTTCCAGACCTTACGGCTCTGGCTGCCTGTCCCCGGCGGGGGATGGTCTGCAGCCGGCTTTTTCCGTTCCGTCCTGGCGGGGTCTTATGTTCGAGCTTTTCTCGTGGTACCTATCCCACAGTTTGGTTTGCTAGCCCAAGTTAGGTCGTTCTGGTTGCACGTGGGGCGTTCCTGCCCGATTCTTACAAAGCTCTGCAGCCCGAGCCTCCCGCGCGTCCCTGCCCTGCCCCCACTTCCCAATGACGGATGCAGGTGTCTGTGCTGCTTTTCCACTGGGGGAGTTACTGTTGGGCTTGTAATCTGTTGGTTTTAATTATTTATCTATTTTTCATTCCTGTTATGTTGCCCTCTGTGTTTCCAAGGCTCGCCACAGACTCGGCAGGGAGAGTGTTTCCTGGTGTTTGGAAACCTCTCTTCTTAAAATTCCCTTCCCGGGACGGGCTTCCCTTCCCGGGACGGAGCTCCCTCCCCACCTCCTTTGTCTCCTTTTTCGTCTTTTATATTTTATCCTACCTGTTTTTGAAGACAAAGGTCTGCTTTTCTGGTTGCCTGATGTCCTCTGCCAGCCTACAGAATTTGTTTTGTGACGTTTGCTCAGCGTTGAAATGTTCTTTTGAGGAATTTGTGAAGGAGAAAGTGATCTTCCCGTCCTATTCCTCCGCCATCTTTCCCTCCCCCCCCCCAGACTCATCTAGATATTCTTGTACATACCTTTACTAACATTCTTCCCCTTTGCTAGAAAAGAGTCCTTCCTTCCCTCTAACAGACAAACACAAGTTTTCCTTAAAATCTCACATAATCCCTTTGCATTAGGAAATCCCATTATCATCTTTTGCTCACAGAAACTTTATTCTTTAATCTACCACTTCAACTAATTTACTCTTGAAATAACTTATATGTTAAACAGCTTTATTTTAAAATTATATAGATTATATTCCCAACTATATTTCAAGCTATATGATAGAACAAATAGTGCCTTGTACTTTTTAAAATTCAACATAGTATCTAGAATACTGCCTTGAAATGATATCTATCATTCTTTAAGAGACTAATGTCTGAATATACACTAACTGCAAAAGATGATGGTTTTGATTTATTCTCCTTTGAACACAATTATTCCTCTTTATTCAAATGGGACCACTCATTTCTATTTCTTAGACTTTCATAGTCATTGAATCCTATCAGCTAGACAGAATATGCTTAACATTAGAAATATGTGACTTACAATTATTTTATGAAATATAATTATAGTTATAAAGTTTTCTTTTAATTACTCATCTTTCTCAATGTCATTCAGATTAATAGTTAGCAAGATATAGTTCAATGGGAGCACATTAAAAATAAGAGACAGGTTGTGGTAATTATATTCTAAGCAGAGTGAAAAATGAAACCTTCTCAGTGGTTGCATTAACTTATATATCTTCTGCTATAAAACACTTCCCATCTTTATACTGGTTCAGGTGATAAATAAAAACAACATAGGAAATATTTTATTTAATACTTAATATTGTGATTGTCAAACATACCAAATGTGGTAGAAAATAATTAGGCTTAAAGGTTCAAAGAATGGAGAAAATATTTGCAATTTATCTGACCAACAAGGTATTAGTCTCCAAAATTTACAAACAGTTTATGAGGCTTAACATCACCAAAACAAATAACCCAATCAAAAAATGGGCTGAAGACTTAAATGACATTTCTCCAAAGAAAACATACTGATGACCAAGAGGCACATGAAAAGATCTTTATCATCGCTAATTATTAGAGAAATGCAAATCAAAACTACGATGAGATATCACCTCACACCAGTCAAAATGGGTCAAATGTCAAAACGGATCATCAAGAAATCCACAATAAATGCTGAAGGTGTAGAGAGGAATGAACACTCTTACACTATTGTTCAGAATGTAAATTGATAGAGCCACTACAGAGAACAGTATGGAGGCTCCTTAAAAATCTAAAAATAGAGCTACCATATGACCCTTCAATCCCATTCCAGAGGAAAACATGGTCTGAAAGTATACATGCACCTCAGTGTTTTTTGCAGCACTGTTTACAATAGCCAAGACAGGGAAGCAACCTAAATGTCCATCCAACAGAAGAATGGATAAAGAAGATATAGTACATATATACAATAGGGTATTACTCAGACATTAAAAAGAATGAAATAAAGTCATTTGTAGCAACATGGATGGGCCTAGAGATTGTCATACTGAGTGAAGTAAGTTGGACAGAGAAGAGAAATATCATATGATATTCCTTATATGTGGAATCTAAACAGAAATGATACAAATGAACTTACAAAACAGAAAGAGACTCACATACTTAAAGAAGGAAATTAAGGTTACCTACCAGGGGGAAGGATAGGGTGAAGGGATAATTAGGGAGCTTGGGATTGACATGTATGCACTGCTATATTTAAAATAGATAGCCAACAGGGACCTACTGTATAACACAGGGAAGTCTGCTCCATGTTATGTAACAGCCTGGATGGGAGTGGAGTTTGTCGGAGAAAGGATACATTTATATGTATAGCTGAGTCCCTTTGCTCTTCACCAGGAATTATCACAACATTATTAACTGGCTATACTCCAATAGAAAAGGAAAAGTTCAAAACAAAACAAAGTGTTCAAATAAATGAAATGGCTTGCTAAAACCATTGTTTGAGAAAATTTTTAGGGTCTGACCTGAGAACTGAGCACGTGAGCATATGAATGAGAGTGCACCTACTTTATTGTTAACTTGAATAAAAATGAGATCAAAAGGCAGTCATGAAGTAATTTCAACCCCTTCAAATTTCACCAGCCTCATTCACCATTTCCATATAAATAATGATAGAATCCAATAACAAATGAAATTACATTATCAGATGCTTCAGGACAAGTCCCCTAGTTCCCCTTCTAACGAGACTGCACTCCTAAACTCTCCCTATACAGAACTTTTTGGTCTGCCACTAATTAGTTGCTTAATCATTATCTGTGGAACTTCATGACAATGAAGGAGTAGAAGAAATAGAGGAAAGGAGAAATGATGGAAAAGGATGGCAGTAAGGATATATTATGAAGAATATACAAAACTCACAGAATCAAATGTGAGAAAATTCTTAATCTTTTTTTTAACTTTTATATTTCATTTTGTGACAGAAATTGTTTATCAAACCTATTTCCTTCTTTTTCTGAGAATACTGCATTTTGCAGCATGACTTGATGTTAGATTTACCATGTATGTACCTGATTTATAGACAATTAAATGTTACCAGTAATAATGTGTGCTACTTCCAGCCTTGGCCCAGTAAAACAAATTTAAAAAACCTCTTAATCACACTTCTTAACCTTTTTTGTTTCTTTTTAACTTCATTTTATCTACATAACTAAGCGCAAGCGGCTGTGAGCCAGCTCACTAAGCGCGGCTGAGAGGAGCTATCCTGCGTCTGAGGTCAGGGGCGGCGGCCGGGAGGAGACACCCCACGTCCGAGATCAGGGGTGGCCAGGAGAAGCCACCTCACACCCAAGGCCAGGGGCAGTGACCTTGAGGAGCCACATGGAGCCTGAGGCCAGGGGCCGCATCTGGGAGGAGCAACCTGAGGAGTGGTGGCTGCGCAGGCACAGGAGGGCCTAGAGGAGCTATCCCACCTTGAAGGTCAGGAACGGTGGTGGTAAGGAGATACCCCTCATCCAAGGTAAGGAATAGCGGCTGTGCTTTGCTGGAGCAGCCGTGAAGAGCTACCCCATGCCAAGGTAAGAGAAACCCAAGCAAGATGGTAAGTGTTGCAAGAGGGCATCAGAGGGCAGACACACTGAAACCATACTCACAGAAAACTAGTCAATCTAATCACACTAGTACCACAGTCTTGTCTAACTCAATGAAACCAAGCCATGCCTGCGGGGCAACCCAAGACGGGGGCGGGGGGGGCGGGGGAGGGTCATGGTGGAGAGGCCAGACAAAATGTGGTCCCCTGGAGAAGGGAATGGCAAACCACGTCAGTATTCTTGCCTTGAGAACCACATGAACAGTAGGAAAAGGCAAAATGATAGGATACTAAAAGAAGAACTCGTCAGGTCATTAGGTGCCCAATATGCTACTGGAGATCAGTGGAGAAATAACTCCAGAAAGAATGAAGGCATGGAGCCAAAGCAAAAACAATACCCAATTGTGGATGCGACTGATGATAGAGGCAAGGTCCAATGTTGTAAAGAGCAATATTGCATAGGAAGCTGGAATGTCAGGTCCATGATTCAAGGCAAATTGGAAGTGGTCAAACAAGAGATGACAAGGGTGGATGTTGACATTCTAGGAATCAGCGAACTAAAATAGACTGTAATGAGTGAATTTAACTCAGATGACCATTACGTCTACTACTGTGGGCAGGAATCCCTCAGAAGAAATGGAGTAGCCATCATGGTCAACAAAAGAGTCCAAAATGCAGTACTTGGATGCAATCTCAAAAATGACAGAATGATCTCTGTTCGTCTCCAAGGCAAACAATTCAATATCACAGTTATCCAATGTCTATGCCCCAACCAGTAACACTGAAGAAACTGAAGTTGAACAGTTTTATGAAGACCTACAAGATCTTTTAGAACTAACACCCAAAAAAAGATGTCCTTTTCATTATAGGGGACTGGAATGCAAAAGTAGGAAGTCAAGAAACACCTGGAGCAGCAGGCAAATTTGGCCTTGGAATGTGGAATGAAGCAGGGCAAAGACTAATGGAGTTTTGCCAAGAAAATTCACTGGCCATAGCAAACACCCGCTTCCAACAACACAAGAGAAGACTCTACATGTGGACATCACCAGATGGTCAACACCAACATCAGATTGATTATATTCTTTGCAGCTAAAGATGGAGAAGCTCTATACAGTCAACAAAAACAAGACCGGGAGCTGACTGTGGCTCAGATCATGAACTACTTATTACCAAATTCAGACTTAAACTGAAGAAAGTAAGGAAAACTGCAAGACCATTCAGGTATGACCTAAATCAAATCCCTTATGATTATACAGTGGAAGTGAGAAATAGATTTAAGCGTCTAGATGTGATAGATAGAGTGCCTGATGAACTATGGAATAAGGTTTGTGACATTGTACATGAGACAGGGACCAAGACAATCCCCATGGAAAAGAAATGCAAAAAAGCAAAATGACTTTCTGGCAAGGCCTTACAAATAGCTGTGACAAGAAGAGAGGCGAAAAGCAAAGGAGAAAAGGAAATGTATAAGCATCTGAATGCAGAGTTCCAAAGAATAGCAAGAAGATATAAGAAAGCCTTCTTCAGCAATCAATGCAAAAAAAAAAAAAAAAAAAGAGGAAAACAACAGAATGGGGAAGACTAGAGACGTCTTCAAGAAAATTAGAGATACCAAGGGAACATTTCATGCAAAGTTGGGCTTGGTAAAGGATAGAAATGGACTGGACCTAAGAGAAGCAGAAGATATTAAGAAGAGGTGGCAAGAATACACAGAAGAACTGTATAAAGAGATCTTCATGACCCAGATATTCATGATGATGTGATCACTAATCTAGAGCCAGACATCTTGGAATGTAAAGTCAAGTGGGCCTTAGAAAGCATCACTACGAATAAAGCTGGTGAAAGTGATAGAATTCCAGTAGGGCTATTTCAAATCCTGAAAGATGATGCTGTGAAAGTGCTGCACTCAATATGCCAGCAAATTTGGAAAACTCAGCAGTGTCCAAAGGACTGGAAAAGGTCAGTTTTCATTCCAATTCCAAAGAAAGGCAATGCCAAAGAATGCTCAAACTACCGCACTCATCTCACATGCTAGTAAATTAATGCTCAAAATTCTCGAAGTCAGGCTTCAACAATACATGAACCGTGAAATCCCTGATGTTCAAGCTGGTTTTAAAAAAGGCAGAGGAACCAGAGATCAAATTGCCACCATCTGCTGGATCATGGAAAAAGCAAGAGAGTTCCAGAAAAAAAAAAAAACTATTTCTGCTTAATTGACTATGCCAAAGCCTTTGACTGTGTGGATCACAATAAACTGTGGAAAATTCTGAAAGAGATGGGAATACCAGACCACCTAACCTGCCTCTTGAGAAATCTGTATGCAGGTCAGAAAGCAACAGTTAGAACTGGACATGGAACAACAGACTGGTTCCAAATAGGCAAAGGAGTATGGCAAGGCTGTATATTGTCACCCTGCTTATTTAACTTCTATGCAGAGTACATCATGAGAAACACTGAACTGGAAGAAACACAAGCTGGAATCAAGATTGCTGGGAGAAATATCAAGAACCTCAGATATGCAGATGACACCACCCTTATGGCAGAAAGTGAAGAGGAGCTAAAAAGCCTCTTGATGAAAGTGAAAGAGGAGAGTGAAAAAGTTGGCTTAAAGCTCAACATTCAGAAAATGAAGACCATGGCATCTGATCCCATCACTTCATGGGAAATAGATGGGGAAACAGTATAAACAGTGTCAGACTTTATTTTTGTGGGCTCCAGAATCACTGCAGCTGGTGACTGCAGCCATGAAATTAAAAGACGCTTACTCCTTGGAAGAAAAGTTATGACCAACCTAGATAACATATTCAAAAGCAGAGACATTACTCTGCCGACTACGGTCTGTCTAGTCAAGGCTATGGTTTTTCCTGTGGTCATGTATGGATGTGAGAGTTGGATTGTGAAGAAGGCTGAATGCCAAAGAATTGATGCTTTTGAACTGTGGTGTTGGAGAAGACTCTTGAGGGTCCCTTGGACTGTAGGCAGATCCATCAGTCCATTCTGAAGGAGATCAAGCCTGGGGTTTCTTTGGAAGGAGTGATACTAAAGCTGAAGCTCCAGTACTTTGGCCACCTCATGAGAAGAGTTGACTCATTGGAAAAGACTCTGATGCTGGGAGGGACTGGGGGAAGGAGGAGAAGGGGACGACCAAGGATGAGATGGCTGGATGGCATCACGGACTTGATGGACGTGAGTCAAGTGAACTCCAGTAGATGGTGATGGACAGGGAGTCCTGGCTTGCTGCAATTCATGGGGTCACAAAGAGTCGGACACAACTGAGTGCCTGAACCGTTCTGAACTGAACTGAACACAAATGAACATGATACGCATGAAAACTACATGAGAAAAGCAATTAAAATCTCATAATGTTTTTGTGTTTATAATTGTCTTTAACATTCCTAGTCAAATCAAAGTCTCTTTCCCCTATATTAGTATAAAACTGATTAGGAAATAGCATCTGTTAATATATTATGAAGGAAAAATATCTTGCTTTCTCCTGAGATCATAGAAAACAATCTAGAAATCAGAAGAGCTCATTATTCCCTGTGCTTTCTTGCTTTCTTAATAAAGTCTGAGTCACCAAAATGTTCATTTGAAACTGTAGGCATCTACTGAGTTGAAAGAATCTTTCTCTTCCATCTACAACTGGCTATATACTTTTAAAACTAAAAAGTTAATACAGTAAGAAACTATATAGTACATTATTATTTATAGTAAGCTGTTATATTTGCATTATTTGTTTTGTGTGTATAATTTCAGAGCTTCTGTTTTCCTTATGAAGAATTTGTGTCATAGAAGCTGCATATAATGAAAGGAATCTGCATCCCATTTTGGAGTTTATAACTACTTTTATCACCAGAAAAATGTATGAGTTTAGTGAAAACTTTTTGGAACTTATTCATTTATTAATTCATGTAGCAAATACTTCTTGCACACTTTTTATACAGTAGACCCTGTGTGGAGCACTGCAGATAAAGTAGTGAACTAAAAATAGCCAACAATTCTATTCTCATAGAATTTATATTCAGATTTGAATATGGCTTCTGAAAATGGGCAAGATGCAAACAACCATGCCTGAAAATGAAAGTATGAGCTTTCAGAACCAAGTTTAGTGAGACCAGCAGGTGGTGGAGATGTTTCTGAGCCTCACCAATTAAGAGCAGTTTCATTAGCCATAAGGATCCTTGGTGGCTCAGGTTGTAAAGAACCTGCCTGCAGTGCAGGAGACCTGGGTTCATTTCCTGGGTAGGGAAGATCCCTTGAAGAAGGGATGGCTACCCACTTCAGTATTCTTGCCTGGGAATTTCATGGACAGAGGAGCTTGGCAGAGTACAGTCCATGGGATCACAAAGAGTCGGACATGACTGAGCAACTAACACTTTTACTTCACTTTCAAGGATTTTAGAACCTAGAGGAAATGAGTAAAAACAGGGACAGAGGTTCCAGCTAGCCTCCTGAGGCCAATACCCAGAGTGTGAATAACTCATCAGATATTCCCCATATGTCCTATGGCCATTTGAGGGAAAAGGGAAAAAATTTAAAAAAAAAAAAAAAAGGGATGGGTTCTTGAACTATTTCAGACAGTGTGGTGTGGGCATGACATTGCTATGCAGAAAATCATTACCCATTTCTGCCCAAAGGATCTTTTCACTTTTTCCTCCAAACAGACAATTCTAATAGAGGTGGTGCTAGGATGGAAAGACAGACTTTGTATTGAAATGGACTATGTTTTACTTAGTCTGAAACTGCACGTTTATTCCTTCGTGAGTACAGCAGAGACCCTGAGAGTGACAAAAGGTACAGTTGTGTCCGACTGCCACCCAATGGATGGCAGCCCTCTAGCTCCTCTGTCAATAGAATTCTCCAGGCAAGAATACTAGAGTGGATTGCTGTTTCCTTCCCCAGGGAATCTTCCCGACCCAGGCATTGAGTCCAGGTCTCCCACTTTGCAGGCACTTTCTTTACTCTCTGAGAGGCCCTAGTTTATGACAAAAGCTAGACTGGAAGTGACTTGGTTAGTAGAGCAATAATAAGTGAGGATTCTAGAGAGACACTTTCAGTTCCAAGTCTTCAGCTTGTTAACAGAGTTAGTCTGTTTCCCAGAAGGAATGGTGGGTATGGTGTTTTTAGATAGATCAATGACATGGAAGTCATGTAAGAAAGCCTGCACTGTATATATCTCTTTCTTAGCCATGGTGAAGACAACATAGAGTACATCAGAAATTATACAGTGCTTGGAATCACAAGCAAGAAGCTTACCCAGAGTACCCAATAGGAAAAATCTGTATCACTTTGTGACCTCTCTAGAAGTCATTTTCCAGAATTTAAGTATCATAATATTTTACAGTACTTACAGTTTGCCAACAATAATAACGACAGCAAATCACATCAACATCCAGATCTTGTTCTCAATATGCAGCAGTTCAGTGTTGTTGTTAATTACATGAGAATGCCTGGTGACATTTCTTGGGGAAGGGGAAATTTCCCCCTCTATCCATCTAGAGTTCTTATGGTTAGAGTACTAATAATATTGAAGAAGACATATTAACAGGAGAAAAAGAAACAAATTTTAATTCATACACATGCATGTCTCAAAAGAAACGGGACCTTATATGTGGCCAAGCAGGCAAAAAAAAAACAATAAATTTGTGAGGAGCTGAAAGACAAAAAATATAGCCTTTGAGTGCTTCATTAGTGAAGAATCTGGAGGGTAGTAAATTAAAGAAGTAAAAAAGTTCATTTATATAGGCTTCTTAGCCAGAATTCCCTTTCTCTAATGATAAGAGAGTCCTTCTAACCCCAGATTCAGGGAGTGTGCCTTTCATGTTAGGGATTTGTTTCCTTCTTTCAGAAACAGAGAAGAGAGGGTCAAAATGGCCCTCTTGCACTGTCCATTTATTAAGCAACTTTAGTTAAAAATGATCAATGTTCCATCTTGGCACATATTGTGGAAACTTACCCTGGGTAATAACAGCTTCTTGACGCTACTTTTTTAATGGTTGAACTATCTTAAATAAGTTACTTAATATTGATATTTCTTTTTTAAAAAAATTTGCTTTATCTACTCAGGCTGTGCTGGGTCTTCGTTGCAGTGTGCAGATGTCTCTAGTTGCAGTGTGTGGGTTCTCTAGTTGTGCCATGTGTGCTTAGATGTGGCATACAGGATCTAGTTCCCCAACCAGGGAGCAAACCCACAACATCTGCATTGGGCATGGTCTTAGCCACTGGAGTAAGGGAAGTTCCAGTATTGATATTTCTAAGTGTAATTTTCTTCATCATAAAACAGTGTATAATTCTAGTGTCCTTTTAAAAAGATTTATAAGTATTAAATGAAATAACCAAGAGAACAGCATGTTTCAAGTGGTCAAAATGATACCATTATGATTACTTTTTTGGGTTATGAGTATGAAATTAATTAAAAGGTATAGAAAAGTACATTAAAAACTACAATTACTTTATAAACACCATGTATTGTTATATAATTTGGTTACATAAAGCCAAAGCACAGAAGTATTGTCAGATTCGATTCTCTCAGGCACACCTACATTACTTAAAGTGATTCTAAATTTACAATCCTTATTACCTAGGAATTTTCTTATTCTCTAGCTTCTGGGTTCATGATTCTCCCCTGAATGATTGATTAATTTCAATCTAGAATTTTTTAAGGTATTTATTATTTATCTTTAGATTTGCAGGTAACATTAGAGTAGTTTGCTGATTAGAGAAAGTAATGAGTTTCATTTTGCTGCAAATGAAACTTGAAAGCTTCAGTGATTACAAATGTCTGAACATAATTGCTTTCATTTCACAAGCTAAGATAAAAGATTACTGAAGATTAAATTTGCTGAAATACTGTAACAACAGTCTAATGATTTACAGTGGGCTGGGGAAGAAAAAATGAAATCCTTGAATACTGTTTAAGTTCAGTGTTCTTAGAATTACAGAACTTCGGCTCTAGAAAGGACTTCATGGAGATGTTTAAACGCCTTTCTTATAGCTAACTGACCAGAAAGCAGAGCCCAAGACAGAGTATGTGACTTGTTCTGGGCCACAAATTATTATAAATAAAGCCAAGATGAGACGCAAGAGAAGATGGCTTCACACTGCGTTATACAAATGAAGAGATTAAATCATGCAGTGAGACACAAACTAGGGGCACTGAAACAAACAGAATCCAACTGCAGAAAATAAAGCCTGTGAAAGAAAACAGAGGGGAAAATGTTTGCTTAAACAGAGTACAAATAATAGAAAGTATGGAGTATTTTTTCCTACAGTTAAAATATATTGAATTTTATTGTTTAGTAATTTATTTATATAATTTGTTGTCTTAATAAATGTCCTATAACTCACTATTGAAAATCCATTAGCAAAAACCAAATTAGAAGGGTATGATATAACAATATTGCCACCATAGTATAAAAAAAAAAAAGAAAAAATGAACAAGTCCATTAAGAATGGGTGAAAATTATAAAATTAATCAGGAGTATAAGAATATCTTTTCCATTAAGTATAACATACAAGCTCATAAAGACAGTTGCATACATACTTATCAAGTCGAGTTTTTGAGAACTCATGAATGAGTGCTGTGTAAGCAGAAGTGATGTGTGTCTCTTCCTGCTTGAAGTACTCATGTACTTTTCTGCACTCTCACTCTGTCATCATCTTCCCTGTGAATGAAAAGCTTCAGAACTTATATTGTTTTTTTCTCGCAAAGTTGTGATTAACTCTTCTGCAACCCCATGGACTGTAGTCCACCAGGCTCCTCTGTCCATGGGATTTTCCCAGCAAGAATGCTGGAGTAGATAGCCATTTCCTTCTCCAGGGGATCTTCCTGACCCAGGGATGGAACCTGCAACTCCTGCAATTGCTGGGGAATTCTTAACCACTGACCCACCTGGCAAGCCAATCTGAGAACTTATAGAAGGGCAGAAAATACATATAAGAGTGTTTGGGTCCCTGCTACTGCTGCTAAGTCACTTCAGTCGTGTTCGAATCTGTGCAACCCCATAGACGGCAGCCCACTAGGCTCCCCCGTCCCTGGGATTCTCCAGGCAAGAACACTGGAGTGGGTTGCCATTTCCTTCTCCAAAGTATGAAAGTAAAAAGTGAAAGTGAAGTCACTCAGTCGTGTCTGACCCTCAGCGACCCCATGGACTGCAGCCTTCTATGCTCCTCCGTCCATGGGATTTTCCAGGCAAGAGTACTGGAGTGGGGTGCCATTGCCTTCTCTGAGTGACCAACAAAAGTGAGGAAAACATTTATCCTGTTAATTCACTTAGAGTTGGAGGTTATCCTATTATGATAGTTTTAAATCTAATATCACCTATTTTAATAACAGGTATTATTTTTACATAATGCCATTCTCCAGTTATCCAGAATATTTTATTAACCATTTGGCAGGTTCCAGCTTATTACCTAAGTCTAGTTCACATTGGTTTTGTTTATCCTATTTATAATTAGTAAAAATATTTCTCTATTATATAATGCACACATTCTTGGCATGCAAGGTGTCTACATATGCAAACAATTAACTGACAACAATAAGAAAATAGTTATAAAAACTGTTGATTTACCAAACTTGCTCTTTTGAGTCTTTCACTTTTTAAGCACTTTCATTTGTTACAGCTCATACAAATCTGTTAGCCTATCAGGATGAATGTTTACCTAAGAGTGCCAGTGGAAAGCCTCAGGACCCAGGGATATCAGATTAGGAGATCTTGAGTTCAAAACAAGGAAGTTAAATAGAGTAATATATTGAACAGTGAAACACCCTTCACCAGCCTTCATTTTCCTGTTCTGAAATTGTCAATAGCCAATCATGTGTCTCAGTTCAGAAGAACATAATATGCATATCTGAAAAAATGAATAGTACCAGAGAAAAGATCTCCAGATGATGACATATAGGTGTCTGACAATGAAATATTCATTACTTCCTAATTTAGTCTACATATTTAAATCATATAAAATAATTTCAATAAGTATTTTTAGTGCTTAATTCTTAAATATGATTAAGCTGTGT